>NC_042527.1:8479740-8779740 GCF_900963305.1 Echeneis naucrates
TTCTATGATACATGCTGCCACTTAGTGGGCAAAAAGGCTGCAGCAGCTGAACGCAAGCAGTGGAGTGGATCAATTCCTTGAATGAGCTGGAGGATTTGAAAGCATTGGAAATGTGGCGCCGCTTGTACATGGGGAACTAGACAAACGGCTGTGAAGGAAACAACGTGTAAAGCTGCATTTTAATTATTAATGAATTTACCATCTAGATATATTTACTTGTAGTTAATATTTTATAGACTGAATTTTCATATAGTTGCTGCTGCTGAATTGTTAAACAACTGCATTTAAATTCAGAAACTTTTAAACCAACCCAGAATATATTTCAAATGTAAATTTAGTTTGGCTATTTTGAACACAGTTTATTTAAAAAAAAAAAATAAATTCATTAATCATAAAAAAATAGCTCCAGGATATGTTAATTAGCATGCCAATTGGACTGGAAAAAATTACCCCGGCTTTGTGTAAAAGTAACTTATTTTGCCTACTTGCACAGCTAAAGCTCACAAATTAAATAGTTTGTTGTTTGTTTAAACCATACAAAAGGTTTAAATGTCAAACTATCTCAAATCACAGATCTTTCCTTGCCTAATTCTCAGGATATTTACTCAGCTTTAAAGTAAAAATATTAAGTTTATCTTTTGTATCTAAATAAGTAATAAAATGGAAAGCCAATCCGATTTTAGCTTCACTTTAATCACAATACAAGTCCTGCCACCTTCATTTTATTTTCCCTTCCCTTACCAACCAGATACACCCTGCCTCATATTTCCTTTTGGTGAATAATACAAAGAATCACACAACTAGGTTTCCTTCCAGAACTGCCCACTTAATTGGTAACTGGCTCTAAAGGATCTGGTTACCCAAACCAGAGCTGTGTGCTCGGTAAGATGGCTGGTTTGAAGAAACAGGACTCTGTTACTGAACGACACGGGGGGGCGGTGTGGGGAGACTTGTAAACAATAAAATGCTAAATAACTACATGCAGACAGTTTACACTATGGGGAGAAAAACAGGACTGAGTGGGCAACATCCAATCATCTGAACTGAAATAATACTTCACTCCTTCAGCAGGGTTTAAAAAAAAAATCTGACACTCATTTATCATGACAATGCATGATGATATCAAAGCCAGAATCGTTCAAATGAATTAGTGCTGTGATGTGCAATCCTCTCAGATCATTTATTCAGACATTAAAAAATGAAAGACTGGCTGTGACCAGTGGCTCCTGTAGTGATGTGATAAGAGACATGGCGGCATTCATATCAAAGAAATTCCCCCTCATATTGTATTTATCTGCATATTTTTTTAATCAATTTTCCCCGCCGAGACGCGGAGGGAGCTGGGGTGTTAGTGGATGAAATGAGGAGGATGTGGGTCGTAATGATGTGACGTACAGTGGCTTTCTGTGTGTTCCCAGCATGCACCTCTAAACAAGGACCAAATGATGGATATCCTGGAGTTAATCCCCCCTTTTTTCTCTGTGTCTTTTTCTCAGCAGATGTTTTCTCTTTGACCTGCACAAAAGGCCTCTGTTTTTGTTTCCAGGCTTGTCCATTCCTCAAAGGTCACAGGTCACTGTGGTCTCAGGGTGAGTCTGTCACTGCGAGTCTAAACATTTGATGGCCACCAGAGCGTGATGAAAACGCTGCTCCCACAAGACGGCTGCCCAGACACCTCATGATTACTTTGAGTAAAGACCTACTTTCCATATGCAGTTACGGTTGACAGCACACTGCTAACACCCTGAGATTGAATTACAGTTGTTGGTGGGGATGCTTCAGGGCCTACCTTTAGACATTTGAACAAGTGTGTGTGAGTGGATATGGGTCGGGGGGTTGCTCACCTACTATGGGGTGGGCCTCTGTAACAGCCCTGATTAGTTAACTTATGTTGTAAATATGTTAACTGGGTCAAATTATTGATTCAATCGGATAGCTCTGTGACAAAGTGTAATATCTACACATTTTAGGTCAAATATTTCAGTACACATGAAATTTATATACAAAAAGGTCTCATCAAAGGCCTGGCTTAGTCCTCTTATGTTTCACACAGGGAGGAATCCATCGATCTCTCTAACCCAGCTGATTGACACAGACTACATATATGAAACAAAACAATGGTTTCTTCATTTACCAACTACAGAGCCAAAGGTCACAAGCTACGATCAAACACAGGCATGCTCAAGCTCAACTTACAACCATGGCCTGTTAATTATATTCCTCCAATTACACAACAAACTGAGGAGACCTTTCCACACACAAGGTGAGACACAGGCAGCTGAACAAAGACACCTCGACTGAACAATGACAAGCTCAGATGCATTTTCTGAGTGCTCTGAATACATCACAGCGTTGGTGTTGTTCCAGTCACAGTCTGTCAGCAACAAAAGCATAACTTACAAAAGGACTATTGGAAAAGAAAAATGAAAAAAAAAAAAAAAAAAGGAAAGCGGTGGTATGGGCTATAGTTAGAAAAACAACCTTCTGGGAAGGACATTGACGAACATGGAGGTGCATACAAATACCCTTCTACCTGCTGCAGTGTGAAATAGTTTATTTATTTATGTTCACTGCTGGTGGCGCATGAACACTCAACAGGTGTGTGTAACCCTGGGAAACCAGGAGCATGAGGGACTTTAAACAGCAGCTAAAAAAATAACGAGATTGGCTACAGTGTTTTAAAGGATTTATGGTCATTTCAATTGTAAAATCCCAAACTAGTTGTTTAACTCAAACAGATGATACATTTATTCATAATTGATCAGTGAACTGAAGGCTTCATTTTGCACACTGACTGTGGTTATCCTGTTTTTATTATATTTTTTAAAAAGTTATTCTATTTATCAATTTCTATATATGTGCATTGATTGTGGAGAGCAAAAAAGAATGTCATTGGACAGGGAATCGTGTTTCTTTACTGTACATATGACAATAAACACTTTGAATCGAACTGAAACGAATAAGCTGTTTTTATCTTCTTAACATAAACCCCAATTTTATGTTTGAAAGTAAATCTTAAGGTTTGAAAAACTGTTTAATGTCTTGGTTTTTTACTTATGGAAGGCTAAGGGCATTCTGAGTAATATCGGATACTTCAACCACAAAATTAGTTATTAGCACATTAAAATGGCCCAGTATGAGTTGATTGTGTCTTACATATATGAGAATATATTATTGTATATTAGCGGTAGGAGCTGAATTTGATGTGACTATTCTGAGTGGCATTAGCTGCTAGGCATTTTAATATAGACTTGCCCTCAAATTACAGTCCTAATTCCCCCTCACATCACCATTAATGCACTAATAACTTTGCCCTTCGCACAGAATCATACCATTTTGAGACTGTTTTTTTCTTTCAGAATTTCATATTTAGCCTATTGCTTTGTGCTAGCCAGCCAATGTCCTAGACATTCAGCCACAGTGACCGTTTTGCCAGTGGACAACTGGAGCTCGGAGTTCATTCTTCATCGAAAACCATTAAAATCATTTCAAACTTTTGTGTGTTCAGTGATTGCTGTCTGTGCCATAACGTACTGTACATCTGTCCTGTTGGTATCTTAGCAAACATCTTTTGCAGTCTTGCATTTTTGAATTTATTGCTGTGAGCATCCAGATTCTTGACTGTTGGTTCAAAGGTCACATCACTTCTGCACCCAGTGGTATATTTCAAAATGACACGCACACGCACACACACACACACACACACACACACACACACACACACACACACACAACTAAAAATGACATTCTCAGCATGTCTGAAACTTCCGTTTAGCACACATTTCCCCTCAATGTGAAATACTGTGATTAATCAGCAATTTTATACTTTCTAAATATTGATAAAAAGTCAAATAAGGTTTTGCTTATGTAAAAAAAAATATCTCACTGAAAATCCTCCCTTTATTAACAACTAGAAAACTGAGAACAGCTTATTCTGGTGATTGTAAGGACAGAAAGCTCAGGATTGCACCACCGCTGTGTTTTGAAGTCAACTGCTGCACTTTAGGCGGTTTAAACTGAATGAAATATACAGAAACACTGAGAGAGAGAAAAATGTAACTCTAATTTCTAGACCAATAACTATCAGTGGGAATGTTTTGGCCTTGTGATTTCTCGACAGAATTTGCAGATACCAGTGACAGGACTACGATTAAGCAACATATTAAAATATTAGAGAAAATATTAGAGAAGAAACGCAAGTAACAGGATGTAGAAAGACAACCTTTAGAACCACCTCAGAGACGTTACGACAATAATGCCACCTTTTTATATCTACTCTAAACCAACAATATATTGAACCTCTTTACTAAAATGCATTGTTTTGTTTTGTTTTTTGCTTTCTTTTGTTACTTTTGGTCAGTGCTGTTGGTTATCTGATCTTTTTTCACACCCACACACACCCCCAATCTTTATCAAGGTCCCTTTATTTGACAAGCCTAATCTTTCCCAACACAAGAAGTGACAATAAGCAGGCACAGTGGCCTAATTAAAGGGACTTTCATTCAAATTAACACACACTCTCTCTCACACACACCCACCTCTCTGATGACCCATTAGCTCCACAATAGGCAGGACAATGCGTCTCTGTCACATACATGCATTCTGTCCTCCAGGGGCAAAAGATGGGTTTAGATTTAGGAATGCCATAAAAGTGTCCATGGGGGGAAAGAATGCCTTTAAAATCTCTGTAAACACTTTTTAGATAAGACAACAAGTTGCATATAGTGAATCCCACTTTCATCTCTTCATATCTACAACTGCAACCCCCCAGTCAACCCCAAACAGCCGCACATTTACAAGCAGATTCATCACTTATCTCTTAATGCTCTTATCCAGGGTTGTTGTGTGCCCTCTCCTCTCCTTTATCTGCTTTTGACCCTGGGCATTTTAGCTTAGAAGGGGTGTGAAAGTCAGTTTGACCTCTTGGGGTAACCTCGAACACAAATCACTGTGTGCTCCACAAAGCGCTGACACAGAGGCCCTTTGAGAAATGAGCAATGACCACAAAACGGTAACTTTTATTTCTAGCACAATAAGCTGTTCTGGAGCAGGCGGCTCTTATGTGTGGAGGATCAAAGTGCTTTTTATCCGACAGGGGGAGAAACATTCTGTCTTGAGAAATTAAGTTCACCTCACTGCCGCTCTGCTTGGCGTCTTAAATTCTGTGCCGCAATGTAAAAAAACTTTCATATCAGGTATTTGATTTCTCTCTGAAAGACAAAAGGTGGGCAGCACATTGGCCTGCATGTATTTATTGCAGGGCTTTGGGGTAACCTGGTATTGTCGGGCTGGTTTTTGAGGCCTTGAGGTCATGCTTTCTGCATCTGTGAGGAGAAAGATCCTCCACATTCTTCCTGTGTGTGTGTTTGTGTATGTGCATGCTGCCCCACACAGCCCACTCTCTTTGCTCTTTGACTCCAATGGCCATATAAGGCAGCCGGCACCATGGTAACCGCAGGGCTTGAATAGCAGTGTCAAATCCCTGGGAGCGCACACACACACACAGACACACAAAGACACACACACAGACACTGCCCCCTCCCCCTCTGCACACACTCCCAGTCCTCTTTGCTTGCTCTCTCTCTCTCTCTCTCTCCTTCAAACCCACACAAATAGGTTGGAGGAAAACGGACAGAGAAGAGGAAAGGAAGCTGAAGGGGGGGGGGAGGAAAAGCTGAGAAATCCAGCTGGTTTCCAGCTCTGGCCATTTGCATGAATCATAATTTGATTTGAGGACTCTGAGGCTGGAAGGAGAGAGAGGGGGGAGAGGAGCACCCATCCCCTCCACCCCACCTCCTGTTTTGCCTGAGCCACAGGGAAAGGTTTCACACACACACACACACACACACACACACACTGACGAAAAGCAACACACAGGGCTAGGCCGCAAGTCATTAGTTCTTGGTGGGCAAGCACTGACAAAAGGCTGGAGGGAGACGCCTGCATGAGCGCCTGGAGAGGGCAGGCGGACGCTCTCTCTTGCTTTCTTGTCTTTTTTTTTTTTTTTTTTTTGGTTTTGTTTTGTTGTTGTTCTGTTTTTTTTTTTTTTTTCCAAAAGGGGAAGCAGCAGAGAGGATACTGTCACAGCCGATCACTCGTGCTACAGCAAGCAGGGAGGAGAGGGCACTTCCTTGTGTTCAGGATCTACTCGTGCTGTTTTTAGGAAGTGAGCACAGGCGGTCCACGTCGCTCAGTCTGCCGCTGCCCCGAGGAAGCCCATGACCGCACAAAAGTGTTGTTGTTGTTGTTGTGTGGACGTCAACTGGATTCGCTCGATCTGTAATGTCTTCATTGTGGGTCACAATGCTGCCGCTGAGAGGATTACAGCAGAATAAGAGAGCCGTGTCTGCGCTCTCCACCTCGCTGGATGGAAGGGAGATCTAGAGCGAGAGGATTTATTATCCACTGAGGGAAGCCATTGACACATCACCTTCATGTTTTCTCCGAGGTAAGCTTGGCGTCATTTATACAAATATTCAGGGTCGATTATTTAGCCAGACTGAGCCCTGTGCGCGGATCGAGCGGTGGGAGCAGACTAATTTGGTGTAAGGGGTACTTTAAGAGGGGTGGTCAAAGCCTCTCCAGGCATGTGCTAAGACGAGCTACACCGAGGTCCTTTTTCAGCCATTACTGTTGCTAGAGACAGAGCTGGGCTGTGAGAGAGAGCCGGGCCGGGGCAGAGTTCCCACCTTTCGTCATTTACCTCCAAATGCCTTTTGCTGCCTTTTTGGGGAGAGAAAGAGCACCATATGTTTGACTCATTGTTTCCTGTGAAAGGTTCCTGGGCTGAAAGCGGTCGAGCAGCCTTCCCCTCAACCATCTCAGGACCTGGTCCAAAGAAAAGGGACAGAACGGAACACACAGTGGCCACGAGTTGGACCTGAGAGGAGGAGGGAGGAGCGGGAGAGAGCCGCAGACATGCACAGATAAAAGTTGCCACTGAGACTGTTTCCAGGTCATAGTGGAGTGGGAGGAGACTGAACGGCTCTTGTTTTTTTTCTGCCAAATAACCTCCTCACCGCCGAAGCCCTTTTTTCCCAGTTTATTCAGTCAGTACTTTACCAAAAGCCAGCAGGGCTGACGACCGATGAGGACACCGACTCTGCCCAGGTGAAGGGAAACACGTTCAGGACTTCTCATATTTATGTTACCTTGACAGCAACCAGAGATCTTGGCTGCCTGTCCCGTTTTCCTCTGCGGTGGTTCGGTAACCAAGCGATGGCCATGGTGAGTGGGGGCTGGGGAGATCCCAACGGGGGCACCAACGGGCTGGGGGACAAGGGCTACCTGAGGGGGGAGGAGGAGGACGGCTCGCCCCAGGCGGGGGGGAGCGACATGGAGGCCGGAGACGACGACAAGGCGTGCGTGGTGGACTGCGTGGTGTGCGGGGACAAGTCCAGCGGGAAACATTACGGCGTGTTCACCTGCGAGGGCTGCAAGAGCTTCTTCAAGAGGAGCGTCAGACGCAACCTCAGCTACACTTGCAGGTGAGCGGGGCATTGTGGGTAATGTAGTCCGAATATTGCTTGCCGGAGAGTGGTGAGCACGATGAGACTTGGTGTTGCACACTGGTGACAGAGTGAGGTGCTGGGGCATCCATCATAATGAACAGGTATGGCTGGACTGCAGTATGTGCTCCTGGCGAAGGTGAGTCAGGTGGATTACAAACAAAAGTTTCACATAACCAATAATTGAAACACTTAAAAAATATCACACGGATTCCTGAAGAGCTGTTGAAAACAGTCGTGCTAAATTGACAAATCGCTGCAAAAAAGCCAGTAAAATGTGAGGATCTTCTTTGCATTTGATGGAAGTTTTGTAGTATGAAAAGGATGAATGAATAGTAAAAATAAGCATTACTTTAAAACAATGTCTGTGAAGCATATCATGCAGAACTACAAATATAACATTCATAATATTAATGATGACTGTAATGCAGATCTATATGCCAACTTGCCATCTCATTAGTCTAATCACCCCCTCCTACTTTAGTTGCACAATTAGTCTTTCAGCTAGGCTACAGAATAATTTTTACCCTCACTTCTTTCATTATTTTGTCAATCAGTTGTCAAAAAATACTGAAAACTACCAGTTTAAAAACCTCAATTGTGACATCTTGTTTTGTTTCGTCTGGCTAACAGTCCAAATCCCAAATATCATTAGACAGATATCCAAACACTGAGCACTTGAAGCAGAGAATGTTGAGCATTAAGATCATTTAAAGTATTTTTTTGTCCATCAACTAACTAATCACATATTTGTTGAATAATTGCAGTGAGGAAGCAGACACTTTGTCAAACCACGTTCACTGCTGCAGCAACTCTCCTTTTTCTTATTTGAACAAGGCTTTAAGTACAACCAGATACGATAAGGTTTACATAGTTGTGCTGACCAAGGTGAAAATTGACAACTAAAAGCCAGAAACTACTTGTTGAGGTGAAAGCAGGTGATAGCCACCTTCATACCTGTGTAAAAAAAAAAAAAAAAAAAAAAAAAAATTGCATTTCTGCAGAAGTTGCTTGAATTTAAATTAATGGCTGGGAATTTTTTCATCAGTCTTTTTATTATTTGACATATTTATTTATTGATTGATTGATTGATTGTTTGTTTGTTTCAGGTCTAACAGAGAGTGTCAGATTGACCAGCACCACAGGAACCAGTGTCAGTACTGTCGCCTGAAGAAATGTTTTCGTGTTGGCATGCGTAAAGAAGGTATCTGTCTATCCTGATCCATGAAACTTTCACCCATTCTGATCCAGTGGAAATAGTAATAGAAAAGAGAGACACTCGTTTTGTGCAGTGTTGAAAATACTGCAGTTGAACCAAGAAGACAATAATTGATATTTAGTTCAGTGATGAGCCCCAGAGTGTCCTCCAATTACCCAGCTGCTCCAGGAAAAGAAAAAAAAATAGAATTAAATTTGTCATTATCTTTTCTCCTCTGCTCCATGAGATCCAAATAGCGGAGAAAATGCCACACGTGGGTGTTGGGGCTTTATAATGGCTAAGCTAACCATGCGTGTCAGCTCAATGCCATGTACTAAGTGGCTTAATCTAGTGCCTGCGTAAGAATGACTGAGAGGATACAGTGCTAAGACACCTGCATCCCAGAGCCTTAAGCCCTCAGATGAAGCTGAGGCGGATACCCTCTGACTTGTTGGCTCAGTGAAAGAGAATCCAATATGGGGATTTCACTTTAAGTGATCAAGCCCAGGCAACACATCTTTCAGCATCCCACAGCAAGATACCAAGGGAGACAACAATATTCTGCATATTGATAGAGATAGAAAATGAGTTTAACGTTTTATGTTTTGTGATCATAGATAACAGATGATGTAGTTTGTATATTTAGTGATGTTGGGACTGTTGTTTTTCTCTCTACACTCACAGATCATAAAACATGTTAATGAGACACATAATGGCTCCCTACAGAGAACTGACTGCCTCCACAGGGAGGTCAGATGTCAGTGTCAGCTACAGAGCAGGATTCCTCTGCCTGGATGAGATTCAGTTTCTTGCTTAAGGACGTTTAAGCAGGAAAGACACTTACCAAATGAGTTCATATCCCCAAATGAACAAGTCTCTTTGCTTTATCTGGTTTGAAAATACTGTTGTCTGTCCCAGCTGTGGTATGTTCTCTAAACTGAGTGATGTTCTTAGTCTCACGGGGGGGTTCTGTCTGTTTGAAGATGAGCTATACTAATATACTAACTGCAAAAGCATTTTGTAATCCTCTCCAAAATTAATATTGCAGAGGCTTTTAAAGTTTAATGGGGAAAAATTCTCGCCTGAAAGTCTTTGTTTTATTTTTGCCAATGACCTTCATCTTGCCTGATGATAAGCACAGGAATGTTTCTCTTCACTTTCACGCATTTGTAGAGGAATCAGTCTATGCTCAGTCGTGTCGACCTTTAATCTTAAAGAATATTTTCTTCATCAAGCTCAACCTGTCTGCAGATAATCTGACATGCACACCCGGTTGGACTCAGTTTTAACTTTTCTTCCTCTCCATTTTCATCTCCAAATCCCCTCCTTCCCTTGTCCCTTGTCATCCTCTCCTGTCCTTTCCTCCCCTTTGTCACCCAACCAAACTACAGCAGTTCAACGCGGTCGCATCCCACCTCAGCCAAGCCTCAGCCCTTCCATCACACCCATAGGTGGCGCCAGTGGCCTTGGAGGTGGTGAGTTTTACAACAACAACAATGGAGGAAGTGGTGGAGGTCAGCCGGTGTCGGAGCTCATCTCTCAGCTGCTGCGAGCAGAGCCTTACCCCAGCAGTCGGTATGGGCACCAGTACAACCAACAGGCTGGTCCAGATAATGCTATGGGCATTGATAATATCTGTGAACTGGCTGCCCGGCTGCTCTTCAGTACTGTGGAGTGGGCCAGAAACATCCCTTATTTCCCCGAGCTGCCTGTTTCAGACCAGGTCAGTACATGTCAGTTTTTCCTTTGTTTTCAGTCAGAGAACAGTCATCAACAGCTGGAAAAACCATGTTCACATCTAATATAAATGTATAATAAACACTATACATATATAAGACATTAAAATCGATAACAATGAAGGGGTATCGGATTAACACACTAACCAATCCACAGGTGGCCCTGCTGAGGCTGAGCTGGAGTGAGCTGTTCATCCTGAATGCAGCCCAGTCGGCTCTGCCACTTCACATGGCTCCCTTGCTGGCTGCGGCTGGTTTCCACTCCTCGCCCATGTCTGCCGAACGCGTAGTGTCTTTCATGGACCAGGTGAGGGTGTTCCAGGACCAGGTGGACAAGCTGACCAGACTGCAGGTGGACTCAGCTGAGTACAGCTGTCTCAAGGCGATCGCACTCTTCTCACCAGGTGATTGTCTTTGCTCATCTGCATTAGGTGCAGCTCCCCCAAAGACAGGACCTGTAAAAGGTTTTTCCAGTGGTTAAAGCTGTTGGCTGTCCATCCATCCATTATCTTTCATGCTGATATATGAAGGGCCAATTCCATCTGACATTGGTTGAGAGCAGGTCACCTCAACAGGCCGCCAGTCCATCACAGGGCCAACTATCCAGAAACAAACAAACATTCACAACTACAGGCAATTTTAGTGTGACCAGTTAACCTAATCCTGTATGTCACTGGACTGTGGGGCGAAGCCAGATAAACTAGAAAGAAGCAATGCAGACCCCTGGCCCCAAAGGCCAGGGGTCTAAAACCCAGAACCTTATTGTGAGGCAGCAGTGTTAACCACAGCACCAGCATGCCTGCCCCAAATTAAAACCAGAGGGTGAAATAACTTGACCTTTAGTCTCCGGTGGGGGCTGAGATTACAAAACAATGGGGCCTTCATTTCCCATTATGCATGAGTTTACGATGACTTGTAAATTCTGACCCATGGGAAGAAACTGTTGGGGTTCAGTAAAAACAAAAGTTGAAAAAACTTGAGGAAAATCATAACTTTCCCCTGAGTGTGACTGGATAGTGACGATAGTGACTACAGTGACGTTTATTACTTTGGCATGAGAGTTGACTTACTTTGGCACCATCTCCTGGCTCATTAATGCAAATACAGTAATATTTTATGTGTTCTATCAGTAACGCTGTCATTGATCATGATGTAGTACCTATGTCTTGTGTTAACTGCTATGAAATTGCTCATCGTAAGTGCTATCTCACAGCTATTGGGGTTTTTTTTAAGCAATGTGAGGGTGAAAACTTTAAGATATAGGTTAAATCATATCTTTGTTCATACATAGGATTTTTGTATGTGTTCCCCTCATTTTAACCGTATCATTTGCTGAGATTTCAACCTTCCTCTCAGCTCATCACGACTCTTTATGTAACCTGCCCACACTATTAAGTAACTCCCTCCTCCTTCCTCACAGATGCCTGTGGTCTAACAGACCCAGTCCACGTGGAGTCTCTGCAGGAGAAGGCTCAGGTGGCTCTGACAGAGTACGAGAGGATGCAGTATCCAAGTCAGCCTCAGCGCTTTGGCCGCCTGCTCCTGCGCCTCCCCGCCCTGCGCGCTGTTCCCGCCAACCTCATCTCCCAGCTCTTTTTCATGCGCCTGGTAGGAAAGACACCCATCGAGACACTGATCCGTGACATGCAGCTCTCTGGAAGCTCGATCAGCTGGCCGTATGTCCCAGGACAGTAGCTCCACCCCCCTGATGGATGAGGTCTCCGTTTGGGATTAGTGACGACAAGGACCCACAGGAAACCTCCTGACTCATCACTATCCATCTGTGTGGTTATCAAACTGCAGTGCCAGCTGGCCAACATACGTACTGTACTGTAAGCGCTCTATCCCCCCTCATGAAACGAGCCCTCTGTCTCCACACAAGCCTCCAGAGAAGAGAAAGGAGCGGGTGCCAGGCTGGATCTGTCTTGGTGCCAGCACAGTCGTTCTGGTGCCAGGTTTTGGGCCAGAGACCAGCTCTTCATGCTGGGCTCCAATATGGCCACCACAGCCAGTCATGTCACCACCCACATGCTACAGTGACTGAAGAAACCGCAGTTCCATGTAGAGGGCAGCAGCACCCTGCAACAAATACATATATAGGACAAAACTGTCCCACCACCGAAAGGCTGAATCATTTTCTTCATACGGGGCTCACTTTCCATGACTCGTAATTTGCGACGCGGTGACCTTTTATCACACAACTGATAACATTATATTCGTCTAATTGAACAGTCTAAAGGAAACTGCGGTTGCACTGTGAACTGAACTTAAGACACAGTGAAAGGCCTTGTTATCGAAGGGAGAAATCTGAATTCACCGCTCTCTTACCTCAATACCTGAGGAGGAAGCCAAGAAAGAGAAACGAAACAAAACCAAGGAAAACTCACCAAAGTCAATCATGCCATTCTCAGATTTTTTGAATAGAAAAATTAATACACAAAGCAGAGAAAAGGAGAACGGACTCTTGTGACTGCCTGACCATCGAATGAACAATGCATTTAAAATTCATTCGCAGGGCTCACTGTTAGAGAGGATTTGAAAACATGAAGCCACAGTTACATGAGAACAGACTGATACCTCATGAGACATCAGAATGCTTTAGTGTGATATTTCCTAAACACAAACCTCTGTAAATGTTGTTCACCAGAAACCGCCTTCTTTTTGACAACTGCCTTGTTATTCAGTATGAATTTGAGACACATTAAATATGAAATTAGTCTTATACACGTCACAAACGTTTGTCTTGTATCTTTTTAGAAAAAAATCTCCAAAGTGGTTTTCACTTGTGTTTTGGATATGAGTTTCTGACTGAATATGGTGAATTCAGCTATAAACATTGCTTGGATCGAGTTTTGTTTCTTTTTATTATTATTATTATTATTATTATTATTATTATTGCTATTATAAACGGCAGGCTAACAGTATGTAAATTTAACTTGGGTTCCGGTTTGACAAACAATTCAACAAGTGTTGTCTGTGATCAGCTGTTAAGCCAACACTACCAGTCGGTGCCGTTTCTGGAAGTAACGGTGAGAAAAGACCTGAAATGTGTATATATATATTGCAACCAACTTTGTCTTTTTGCATGTTCAAATGTTGCTTTGGATCTCTGCTAAGTTGAATCTGTTTCCTTCCTTTACATGATGTAATTCAAGATTCATTTAAAAGGTTGCTTTCTCTGTTAGCTCGTTTTTTGTTTTTTGTTTTTTGTTTTCTATATGTATCTACATGAAATATACCTCTGTCATTTGTTAAAATGTCAAAAAAGAAGCTCATCTTCATGCCATTACAGCTACAGATGTTCATACTCTCATCTCTGAGCATGGAAGTGGGTTTCTCATGTTAGTGAGTCATGTGAGATGATGGTGTGTTGAATGACGATTCACTTTGGAGGATATTCAATGCCAAAATATCATGCTGTCTGTGATTAGCAAAAGGAAGATGGGCCCCGATTTACTGGTCTGCCAGGATTTACCTCACACAGGTATTTCAAGAGGAGAGTTAACGAAAATACATTTATCTTAGGTTATTAAAAAAAAAAATAAAAAAGGAATAAAATCTACATCTTTGAGAATTTATTGATGAAAACAGTAAAATTGGAAGGATTTAACTCTTTTTCTTGATCTGCCATCGGGCCTTTTGAAAGTTACTGGTATGTTTTTCTTTTATGAAAGAACTTGCTCAACCATGTCAGAGAAAAAAAACCTAAATATACTGTTAATGTTTTCCTATCTTTGTGTTAATGAGTTCTTAAGTTCTTGAAATTTCTTGTGTAAGGCAATGTTACAAAAAAAAAATTAAGAGGATGACATGTGTTTTGTTATTTTTGTTTGTTCTTTCAAACTACTTGAAAAAGTGTTGTAATTACATCTGTATGAAGAATGCCAAATAAACACTGCAACATATACCATAAATGTATTAACGTTATATTCATATTCCAAAAACTAGTTACTACAGCTTCCCTTGTCTTCATCCTCATTAATGACACATACATACATCAAAACTACAACTGAAATGGGAAGGAGAAATGTTATATAAGATGCAATGAATCCAAACATGAACACCAAGGTCGGGACGAGTTTGTCAACATCAATGTCAAAACCAGATATGGGGTTGAGTGGCTGTCGGACCAATCGAGGGCCACATTTGACACAACTAAACAAGAAAGTGGGGGATAAATCTTGTCACAGTCTTCCTAACAAAGACCTTGATCGTAGGTTTTTACCAAACGCTTGATGTGAAAAAGCTTTTGCCGCAGTTCTTTGCTCTGCTTCTTCTTTGCTTGATAGTCTGACATCTAGAGAAAAGAGGAATGTAAAAAAGTGGATATTTAACCATCAGCAGCAGGAGCAGATGGAGAAATTAAGTTTTTTTTTTCTATTTAAGTTCTTAGTTAAGGCTTAGCAAGAAAGCAAATAATCCTGTTCTACTCAAATGCTGAATAACAGAGCACTGACCTTTTTGAGGTCTTTCAGCCGGTTGTACTCCTCCGCCACTCCCTGAGAACAGAAACACGGCTGACACCATGCCATATACAATAGAAGTCTGGTATGAAAATACATTATTTTGACCATCTCTAATCCTAATGCAAAAACACAGGAAAAGAAATAAATAATGGGGAAATCTGGTTTATCTGGCTTTACCAAATGTTTCTGACTGACTCTGAGAAGTGAACTGAACTAAGCCTTTGGGTAAAAAAGAAAGGCACACTTATGAATGAATGTCTCCTCCCCACTATAAATCTCTACCTGGTACTTCAGGGAGCCCTCGTCCAACGTGTCCAGCTCTCGGCTCAGCTTGTGCATCTGGTCACTGATGTCATCCATGTCGGCACAGAGGCCCTTGTAGTGAGCCAAGTCAGTGTCAAACTCCTTCTTGTACTGCTGACGCTGCTCATCTGAAGTTATCTCTGGGTACAGCCTGAGGTGGGACATTAATGTGAAGAAAGGAAATGCTATTAAATGCATGCTATTATTTGGGCATTGAGAACAAGAGGTTTTTTCTTTTTCCTGTCAATTTTCTTACCAACAGTCAATCAGATGCTTTTGATTGCAGTTGTCAGTCATTTCTAGTATTTTGTTGTACTAGTCTGAACACTGCTTCAGCAAAGTCATACTCTCTCTAAAATAGCCTAAATGAATTGACAGATTGGTGTTACGATACGAAGTTAAAGCAAATACCTTAGCGTTTGGTTCAACACAAACATTTATGCTAATTTGTGTTAATATTTTACATATTTCAGTTGTAGCGTGTATCCACGTAAAAAAACAACAAAATATTCAGCAATTTAAAAGAAAGGAAGAACCTCAATAACAGCTAATAGAGGAGTTCTTGAGTGAAAGTCTCAGTCAACACTGAAGTAAAGTCGTAGGTCCAGTTTTGAGCATTACAGAGCTGACTTCACTTGTACTCTATTCCCACACATCTTCTGTTATGGGTTTTTTCTACATAACTAGCAGCAGAACAGTGGTCCACCTGTAAAGGTAATCTGTGTGGTTGTGGTCCAGCTCATTGAGTGTGTCCCCTGTGGTGTAACCAGTTTCACACTGGGACTCCACCATCTCCTGAGCAGCAGGAGGAGGCTGTCGGTCCATCCTTCGCTCCCTCTCCGCATGATAAGGAGGAGGCCTGCGGATGCTGCCGGCCTCCTCTGAGGAGCTGCTGCAGTAAACTGTCCCCCTGTTGTTCTGAGGACCCCGAAGGTTACTGCGGTCAGTCAGGAATCTATGGACGATACAGGATGTTGGTTGGCATATACCTAATGTATACTTAAACTCATAAAAAAACTTTCACTAAGAGACAGTGAGTCGATGGTGTTGCCTCTGTGTTGTAGTGGATTGCAGATGTACTATATAACATGCAGGATCCTGTGTTGGGGAGTTGAGGAAGCTGAAAGTGGACCAATAACAAAAGGACAGGCTGACATTGCTTTCCACAGAGCCGCACTGCTAACACGGATAATATTCTCCCTGAAGCTATTTCAGTTTTCAATAAGAGTCTGCACGGTCAAAAGGGAAATGATTGTTTCTGAGCCCACTGACATCATGATCAAACATCAGGCATCATCACAGTCCAAATGGAAGTTAGTGTGTGTGTTTTGGGGGTTTTAGAGTGTACACATAATACTGAGGCGCTTTGGCAGCACAAACTCATCCATCCCTCACCTGTTGCTTTCATAGTTTCCCTCGCTGTGGATGCTGACTGTTGTGTTGCTGTAGCCGGCCACACTGTTTTCCACCCTGAGGTCAGGTCCTGCTCTCTCCGATAAAACAACAGTTGGTGTCTGCTGTGTGCTGCGTACTTCTCCAACGTGGTTCCCCTGAGACAGTATTTGGAAAGTGGAGTCAGCATCTGTTCATTTTTATTTCTTGATGAGGTTTGTGGTTTCAGAATAACGTTTTTAAATGGGAGAGCAGGTAAATTGATTTTGTTTATATCTCAATGCCCAAGACAGCAAAAAAAATCAAGATGATATACACAAATATAATGAATACCACATTTAGAATCTGAAGGAACTCCTGAGGAGGAATCAACATTTTTAAAGTGGAGCTAAATAACCGCTTCTGGACTGGATATATTACATGAGGAGCTAATGTACTGAAAACACTGAGCCAACTGTTGCCTTTGGTACAATACACTAATGTTACAGCTCATAACAGGAAGTAGAATCTAATATTGCATGATACAAAGATGCATAGCCATTAGAAAAGAGCCTCAAAGGATATAGACTCACTGCTTTATGTCTCGTGTATTCTACTGAAATACTGTATGATGCATCATTAATGAGTTCTTCAAGCTATTTCTGGATTTGGATTTGGAGTTAGACAGGATGAGGATCTAGTAAGATGATGTGAGTGTCTGGAATAAGCAGCCTGAGAAACAGATCTCATGAATGTGGAGTTGGAGGATGAAACTCACGGGAACAGCGGGGAGTCGGATGTGCTGCAGGAGAAAGGTGCTGTGGCAGCTGCAGCTTGGTGAAATTTGTAAAAGCAAAGGCCAGTCCATTCAGCATTTATGGCCAAAAATTATTCAGAGAAGGACATCTGGAGTTTCATTTTATTGTTTTCATTTCAATTCAATTCATGGGCTAATGATTCTTTTCATTTTGGACTAATCAGGTCGTTCAAATTAGGCAGCACCTATGTAGCAAATAGACTCTAACATAAAGAAACAAACAGAAAATGATGGATGGATCCCAAAGTAATACATTTCTGACCACATACAAATGAATAAATAAACACTAAAATTGGCCCATTATGAACTTCGGCCATTAACATTTTTTCTTCTGATCATTTCAGGGTTTTTTTTTTTTTTTTAAAGCTTTGCAACATAAAATAAATCCACATGCCCAATAAATATTTCTCTGTGCTGTTGCATACACCCTCCTGAGATATTTATTCTCTTTGGAGGAGCTTCACATTCCCAGTGTTGATGAATAAGAATTGAGAGGACCAATTTAAAACAGACAACATAGATTTTTAAAAATGATGCAGTGTTTGATTTTAATCCAATTATCCTACATTCTTCTCCCAATGATCACAGTTTCCACTGGTGTTCAATGCAGACGTAGCATGAAAAACAGGGAAATGAATTCTTGGCCAGGAGTCTAATAGGCAGCCCCTTCGCAGACTGAATCATTTAGCATCACCACGATTCACACACCAACGTGGAGGCAACTCAAGTCTTTTTATACATTATATATGCCACATACATTATATATGCCTCCCTGCAAGGCAAGCATCTTCACAGCAAGACAAGAGTGCTCCAGAATGGGGCCAGCCTCTTGATGAGGCCACTCACTGCACACCTTACAATGACAGGCAGTGCAGTATGTAGGCCAAGGCCTCACTAAATAAACTGACTGAATATATTCCTTCCCCTTCAATAATGAGTCATGGTGGACACGATGCATTCATAATGCACTGTTACTCTGGTCGAATCGTCACTGCTAAATATCACCAGGCTTCTTCTCTGAAGTAAGAACAGTACAGCAGAGCAACTACAATGACCTGCTAAATACTGGAGCATTGGTGCTCTACGACAGCAGTTCACAAACCGGGCATCCGACGTGAGGTGGCAGTTTATTTAAGTGTGTCTATTTACGGAGTCAAGGTTGGACATATTTATATCCACTGACAGAACAACACCTTCTCATTGTGAACATCTGGTGTTTAATACAAGTGTAGAGAGGATACATTATTAACACCGCCACAAAACTCATCGAAAACAACATAAACATGGGTTATTTGAAGCATCACTGCTTGATGAAGTCTATTTTAAAATCCGCACTTTAACTTTGACTCACGGCCAAATTTTGCAAGATTGTGTGAAACGATAGGTGTACACACTGCTTTGACAAATACAGTGTGCTACAAGTGATTTTCTGTTGAGCATCTCATCTAACCGGCTTCATGACCACAGTGGTA
The DNA here is from genome assembly GCF_900963305.1 of Echeneis naucrates. Classification (NCBI taxonomy): domain Eukaryota; kingdom Metazoa; phylum Chordata; class Actinopteri; order Carangiformes; family Echeneidae; genus Echeneis; species Echeneis naucrates. The sequence goes on from NC_042527.1 coordinate 8,498,612, forward strand.
AAAAGGGAATCAACCACAATCTGGATATAACCACAAAACCCCTCCAATGTTTACCTGAGATGAAAGTCGCAAATACCAAATCAGTCAGGACTTGGTCTAATGATATGTTAAGCTGTTTAAGATTAGTAGACATAATGTTTACCATCAGCATACAGCTGAGAGACTATTAATGACTGAGTTGTTGAACTACTTCACTAGCCAAAAGTTTGGACAAACTTTTCCCATTGAAGAAGAGGGTTTGTCCAAACAAAAAGTTTTTTTTTATTTTGATTTTATTGACCTTTTCCTGTTACTATCTTTTTGAGAAGATTTCTACATAGGCAGAGTGCAGGATTATGATTCAGATTATTTGATGTTATAAGGATGAAACACTGACTTTGTGCTCATATGCTCCAAAACTAACCACTAAATATATTTTAGATGCAATGCCACATTCAATCTCCTACAGGACGGTCATCATTTGTTTCATTGAGCACTGATGATTTTTTTTTATTGGCTAACAGCACAATGAGTCATTGAGGACTTCACCATCATCTAAATTAATGCGCTTCTACTGCACAGGAATGTGTGTGTCTTGCGAAGCCTGAAATTTGTTTCTATGAGGTGGGTGTCTCCTCACCTCTTAATAGCATTGTTTGTTGGACGTTGTTATATAGTTTCTGTACAACTGTTATCACTTTTCGGGTTAATGATCAGTTAGAGTGAAACCTGGGTGCGCCAGAGGTAAACACCAATGGCCTATGAGTCAACAGCCGCAGGTAATGTGAGGTGGTGGGGGCACGGTGAGTAAGGCATGAGAATCGAAACCACGTGAGCCTAAGAGCCTATACTTGAAGGAAAAAAAAAACAAACAAACAAAAAAAACAACAACAACAAAAAACTAAAATGTTACATTATACACAGTAATACTGCTCTGGCTTTAGTCTTTATCATCTACCTGAAAAAATAAAAATGCAGAAATAACCACAAACCATGGGACTTCTAAGTCTTTGTGTCAGTGGTATAAACTTTGCATCAATAGGTTTTCAAGTAAAATGCAAACAAGCTCACTCCAAATCTTTACTTACTTTTAGCTGCCATCTATAACAGCTGACAAAACCATTCCTGGTCACTGCCTGTTAAAACCCAGAAGAGATAAATAAATATAAGAGACAGAAAATTGACTTACCCAGTCATGCATTTCGTGCCCCTCTGACGGCCTGAGCTGCTGCTGATCCCAGTAGATGTTAGCTTTGCCGTGGCGCCAAATCTTGCTACGAGTCTTGTAGGCATAGTAAGCAGACAGGGACAGAGCCAACACCACCAAAAGACCCAAGACTAATGCTACTGCCTTGGACAAGAAAATACATTATAGATCAGAGTGGGATAGAGCACATAAGAATAAAACAGAATAATCCAACTGACCTCCTCGGGGTCCATGTAGCAGTAGTGGTGCAGGTATTGGTTGTACATGGGGAACCCCCCCGGAAAACCGGCCCCTACACTGCCGCTGAGGCTGGGATTGCCCTGGATGTTCTGGCACAGCATCAGCATGGGGTTGTACAGCATACTCTGTGAACTCTGGGACATCGGATTCACCCCGATCACAAAGATAATGTCAATGATGCCCTAAGAAGAGAGATAGAGTCAGTTTATTTGGACTCGTGTAATCAATCAAGTATGTCAGGATAAACCAAAGATACCAAGTTAAGTGGAACGTCTGAACATTAAAGCTCTAATGAAATAGTGTTATTGTATCTCTATAATGTATGATAGTACGACAGCAGAGTGGCAAGTACTGTAACTTGAGTGATTTGATGGGATTGGCAGCAGGTTAGCATTGTTGATCAAATGATTTTGAATTTTCTGGCTGAGATTTCAGAAGATCTGTAAAGCCGATATGATGAGTTTTTGGAACAGAAAGTTTTCTGAGCCAGCCCATTGTTTTGCTTTTACAACCTCCCACTTGTCATGTTCAGCCCCAGAAGGCCACTGTTTTCAAAAAGGATGTGCTGAAACTGACAGCACGGTACCTTCCCGAGCACCAGGAAAAAAAATGCAGTGGCTAAATAACAACATCAGGTGAGCATGTAGCACCTGATAGATCCTTCAGGAGCCACATGCAGTGAAAGTTGAACTTAAAATCATCAAAAGACCAGAAAGTGGCAACTGTTGGAGAGCAAGTTTGCAAGGCCAATTGAAAAGTTTGGGATGCCAACTTTTAATTAAAAGAATAATTATGACATGATTTGATACGTGCACATTGTACACCTTTCCAGACTCACCTGAAGCACAGCTAAGATGATATCAGAGATGAACACAGCCAGGTAAAACCTACATCCCCTCATCATCTGGGAACGTGAGAAGCTCCCCACCAGGAAGCCCAGCGAAACCAGGAAGTTGATGGCTGCCATGGAGATCATAGCCGACTTGGCAGAATGTGGAGTCATGTATGAGCTGCCGTAGCCGTAGCTGCCTCCATAATATCCCGACCCTGTCCCCGCGACGCTCCCTGCAGCCCCAACACCATAACCATTGTACCCAAATCCATTCATGTCCCACACCAAAGTGGAAGCCACAAAGGCGAAGATGAGGAAACACATGAGCACAGTGACTCCCTGAAAGGTCTTGACAAAACCAGGAGGAGAAAACCAGCGGTAGAAGTGTTGCGGATTTCCCTCCCTGTAGTCTGCAGGGACATGGTAGGTGTAAGGGACATACTGGCTCTGAAGGGAATGGATGCTCCTTGGAGGATAGAAGTGGTGCGATGTGGTGCTGTAAGGCGGGCTGTACACGGGGGGATTATCATGCATAGCGGATGTTACTGCGAGCTCAACTGGAAAAAGAGATAAAAATAAGCAGAATGAATTCCCGTTCATGATACGATGGTGCAATGTCCCCATATCACTTCATATTGGTATTCAGGAAAATACTTGAAGGTGCCAAAGTGTCAAATTCTAACCAAGTAGTGTGAATCCCGATGCCTTGATTAGTATAATGATCTTAAAATGAAAAACATGAGTGCAGGAAATGAAATAATGTCACTCCAAATGAACGTCCTTTCAGCACCTTTGTCAGTTTGATGTAAGTCCGTCTGTGCCCTTCATTCACCTCAGCCCATCCCTGAACCCTCCAGCTGGTATTACTGACCTGCACCTCATCACTCCTGAGGAACTCAAGCCAGCGGCCTTCAATAATTCAGGCTGACAGCAGATAAGAGGCGAGCCGGGGCAGCCATGCGTGGTGTTTACTGCAGGGGAGAAAGGAGAGCAGTCCCCACCCCCACCCATCTCACCCCAGCTCCCTTTGCTGCATCCACAGCGAGCTTCCTGTGTGCACCTGCTGCATGTCGGGCCCCTGGGGGGGCAGCACAGGGGACTCCACATGGAGCCCAGTCAGCCACAGAGCAGCTGTCCTCTCTTTATTCATGTACCTCACCCACCCTGCTTCATCCATACGGCCAGAGAAAACACATTCAGCTAATCTCCAGCCAACCAAGTCTGACCACTTTGGCTGAAAACGTGTCAGGTCGTTCCCAGTTCAACTTAAAGTCCACTATTGATGCTTCGGGGTCTGTACAGGCTCAACAGCTGAGACAAGTCAAGAGCCCTGACAGGAAACGCTCCACAATATAGACACAGATCGCACAACTCACCCAGACTCTGAGGGCTCAGCCGCTCACGGGTCTCTGCCGACAGCCGCTTCAGAAGTCGTCGACGGTCGATGGACACTGTCCTCTGTCCTCACAGTGAGACGGAGGACAGCTGTGTGTCTCCGGGGACTCAGTCCACCTGCTGCTGCCTGCTGTCTGACCGCCGGCCGCTTTAAGAGCTGAAGCTGCAGCAGCAGCTCGACCTCAGAGCAAAGTCTCCTTATGAATACACATCAGATGGATGAGGACAGGTCATGCAGATTAACATGCATATATATTTCAGCTACAGAACTGACATGACCAACCGAGTAATAGATTGATAAAGCAAAAAAAAAAAAAAATCGTTATATGTATATTTTTATATACCAACATATTCTTTTTTCATTTGCATTGTTTTGTATTATTCAATGATGTGATCAAACAGAAAAATAAAGTTTCTAAGAATCTATCCGTTTCAGCTGGAAGGACATGCACTGAAGTGTCTGACAGAGAAATGCAGATTGGGTGGAGTTATGGACACGTATTAACATCAGAAGGTAAAAGCAAAACACATTGTCTGACTCTGAGCGCCTGTTTTGGGCTCCTCAGTCAGTGATAGACAGGCTCAACAGGCTCAAGGTCAACTGGGAGCTCACACACCAAGGAATGCTGTTCCTCAGTGTTCCTCAGTGTCTATAATACATTTTGCTCATATAAAGTTCACCTTATTCTGATGAACATTTTAAAGACTGTAAAAATATACAGACAAAAATAATAGTTTAGCAGCCCAGAGGAATGGACAGATTATAGTGTGGCAAAACAAAATAGGTAGCAATAACCCAACTCTCAGCACAGGGCCAGGAAGGAAAAGATAATATACAAATATTGGAAGCAAAAAAAAAACAACAACAAAACTTTATTGTACAAATGTTCACAACAGTGACAGATTTCAAACATCAAATCACCAGAGAGAGAGACAATATGGCAAGAACTGATTGTTTTCTGGCTGTTGATATGTTTCTGTCTGGCTTTCATGCTTCACCGTTTCCCGCAGCCTCCTGGTCGAAAGCACGGATTCTGTTTTTTATGTGGCTTAATTTGGCTTTCAAATAGTTACAGCGTTCCTTCTTCTTTAGAAAAGCAGGATCCTGTAAAACACAGACTGATTAGTGGCTGCAAACTCTTTCTTCTCTCTCTGTGCTCTGCTCAAACGCTGTTGTGTCTGATTCATTCTTTAATGTAACTGTGAAACGTTTCCAGACTTACCTACCTGCCACAATAAAACACTATCATTTCCATCCGTGGACAGATTTACTCGTTGGATATAAATATTGCCTGTGTGTAGGAACTATGACCTTGCTTTTTTAAAAAAGCCATCACTTACACTCTTTTTTTGCTGATACTGCTTCAAAATGCTTTCAATCCGTTGCTGTTCCTGAAGGAAGGAAGCACACAATTATCCAGGTGATTTGGGCACAAAAAGACAAAAAACATAGACTGGTCTGCACCATAATGCGTCATGGAGAAACCAAAATACAATCAGATCATTTTTCAGAAAAAAATGTGAAATAAACTATGACCTTTGGTTTCAAATTGTTTCCTGGAAGCATGGCATATAAACGGCTCGTAAAAAGTTTAAAGTTACTTATAAACCCATCTCACCTTTGGGCTTTTTCCATCTCCGAGGAGTCGTGCCATCACGGCATCTAGCTCTCTGAACTTAATGAGGGTGGTGCTGACGTCTCGGTGAAGGTCTTTGTATTCCTGATACTGGTCATTGAAAACAGCTTTGTATTTTTCCCGCTCTTCCACACAGCTGATCTCTGGATAGTTCCTGTAGTGACAAGTGGCATGGCATGCTGACAACAAACTGTCTCTCCTCAGTTGTCAAGTCTATGCACAGTGTATATACATAGAGAGTATAGCTTTAGAAATCTTCATGTGTTGCTTTAACGTTCACTCACTTGATGTAGTCGGCGACAATGTGTGCTTTGGGGAGGTATTCATTTGCTGCGTCTCTCTTCACACTTGCTGGTTTTTCATGGACTTCAGGGTTGAATGCATGTGGACTGATGTAATCTTTACTCTGAGACTTATCCATTTCATCCTTGAATGATATACATTTCTTTTTTGGGCGGGCTAGTGGGATGGACTGGTGAAACTCCTCATGAGACTGAAGGTCAAAGATAAAGACTGCTATTCAGAAAACATAATACTACCTATGAATAACTTGTGTGTGTATTCAAAACACACACATCACAGAAAACAACGTCTCAGCGTTGTTACACACACACACACACACAAAGGAATAGTAAGGTTACCATCATTTACATTTACAACATAAATTGTATTCCTCAGAATTCAGTATCAGCACCAGTGTCACTTTAATGTTTTACCTCTTAAGTCATATTAGCCATGATCCAACAGCCATACCTACATAAAAAAACATCACACACGGTAACAGAATAAAAATGCTTTCCTCACAATTAACTCAGCTATTCAGTTTTCGTTGCAGGAAAAGCGGCAGACACGTCCAACCTGTGAAGGTTCTCAGTCAGACCTTTCCCCCGCCCACTCTGGGTTCAATACCTGGGTTTCCCACACTGACCCTCAGAATTGAAGGCAAAAACGTCTTCAAACAAGATAAGAGGTCCAGTTGCTTCCCACTAAACATTCCAAGACAAAGAGGAACTTCCTACTTCTTCTATAGCCATTATTTATTGAATCAAGTCAAACTTCCTTTCCTGTATTCAAAAGGAGTACTTCCCATATCCAGCTGTATGTCCCCACTCTGACCTTAGAAATGAATTGTGTCATTGATCAAAAAATTCCCACCGTAATAATAAACCATACCTTGTTGTCAAAGTACTCCCTCTCTCTACGTGCAGCCTCGTGCCTCCACATCTTCAGACATACCAGGAAGCTTCCAAGATACATTGTCATATTGATGAAGATGAAAGCTGTTCCTGCCATTTGTCCTCCGTCAACCCGACACAGATTGGCCATGATGGGGTTAACGCCTATTGTCATGTAACATAGGCCCCCACGGTTCAAGTCATTCAAGTATACAATCCCTGCAGCCATGTAGAGCAGGAACATGGCCACATTGATGAAGCCCTCTGTCAGAGGCCACCAGGGGGAGTCAAGAAGGATGGTGCGATAATACATAGTCATTCCCATCACCAAGAGACAGAAGGTAATGATCCAGGAGACTCCAGCAACGGCCAGAATAAATGGAGTCATGGGGCCTCTGTAGCTGTATCCAGACATGCCAAGCCCATTGTTATATACTCCATTATAGAACCCGTAGCTGTTGGACCACTCACTGTCTTTCTGGATGTAGGCAATGATACAGGCAAAGACCATTCCCCCAAACAGGAGCTCAAGTCCAGCAAGAAGTCTAAGCAGGCCTGGCCAGGATTTCAAATATGAGTATTTCTGGTTATAGACCTCCAGTTTCTCTGCGTAGTACTCTGCAGGGTGGATGCTCGAGAGTAGAGACTCCTCTCCTGGGCCTTGATGAAACAACTCATCAGCGGGGCTTTCCCTTAACAAAGGCTTATGCCAGCTCAGTGAGTCCCCAAAGCTCTTGTGCTCAAGCAGGGGGCTTACAGGAGGGCTCACTCTGGTCCCATTGGGGAGGATCTGGAGCCTAGTCGTGCTGGGCTCAGAGTCATTAAAGCTGCCACTTTCTATTTTCCACTTATGAAGGACATCCCCCCAAGACTGAGGGATGAGCGATTTCAGTCTATCCTTCATGCTGCCTTTTTTGTCATCATCCTCCTTTTCTGCATACGGTGGAGTGCTGGATGTGCGAACTGTAGAGCTCCCATCGTCTGCCATGTTATCTGGTGTGGGTGTGTGAGTAACCCACACAGGAGCTGGTGGATCACTGACGGAGTTCCTGCTGCTGGAGGAGGATCCAGCTTCACCATCAGGCTCTTGCCTCTTGAATTTCCTGCTCCAGCTTTTCATGCTGCGTGCCGATTTTAGTAATTCATTAAGAAAGTAGTAATCACAGAATCCTTATGAGACGAGTGGGAGAAACTGTAAGAAATAAAAAAAAAGAAAATAGAAGAGTTTCTTCTTAGATATCCTGATCTTATGCTCTGATATCTATAATTCACCCACCTGCACGTCAGAAGTGTGTGTTATTCTTCTAAACTCACTTCTAATCTTTCTCATATTATTTAAATGAAAATACTTGTGTCCTCCATTAATCTCTGACTAACTAAACTTTTAGGTGGCATAATTGCCTTTGTGGGTTTTTGTTGTTGTCGTTGTTGTTGTTTTGTTTTGGGTTTTAGTTTGTTTTTTTTTTTACCTTCTGGGCAGCGACAAAAACTTCCACTTCTTCAGCTGATGAGGCAAACTAGCTACTATTTACAATCCATCAGATATGGACCAACATTCAAGGAAAGTTGTGTTTGTGTCCACCTTATCAGTATCAGGCCAATATTTCCTTTGTTCCACTTTTCACTGAGGGACCTCGTTGTTTTAACAAATAAATTCTCCACTGTGTTTACCAGATGGGGATTGCTGATAGATTGTGAGTCAGGATTTTATTGTCACTATGAAGAATTTTGGAAGGATTTGATCTGTTGTTAAAAAAGAAAACAATGATATCAGTACTTTTGTGGATACTCTCAGACAGGAAAGCTGTTTAAGTGCACATTGATTTCATCACTTTCAAATCTGAAAGGCAAACAATAATCCAAAGTTTTGTGAAACTTCGATGTTAAGCCTGTGCTGTTAGATTTGCGGTTCATGGCCCAAAACAAAGGAGAACCAACAGAGTGCTCCTTCAAACACATATTCCTAATGTTTGGAGCAACATCTGAGAAATGTCAGGCTGTCAGACCGGACCGCAGCCTGACTACAGCACAAATTAGACACAAATAATAACAGAGAAGTTTAAACTGAGCTATGACTCACAGGAAGCTGCTGCACAAGCTCGTAACACAAAGCCACAGTCGTGACATTGTCACGGCAAATCAAAGTGGAAACACAGTAACACATAATGTATTTTTTGAAGACAGTCCAAACCAACAGCTTACCTGTGTGACCTCAGCTTTTCTACGTGGATGTTGGCCTCAACTGTTTGTACTTATTAAGTGGGCAGGAATTGATACCAACTGTAAAATGGTTGCTGTGTCCACAGGGCCCACTCAGCTCACACTCCTCAGTCTCTCAGGTGACTCACTGCCGGCGCTGGGTGCTCAGGTCCAGATACGCAGGGCCATTGGCCAGTGTGTGTGTTGTGGGGGGAGTCAGAGCTTAAACATTAGACCTGAACCGCCCCTGACCGGCACTGCTAGGTTAATCTGTGGAGGAGAAAGACAGGGCGAGAGAGAGAGAGAGAGAGCGACAGAGGTGAAACTGTTGACATTCTCAAAACAGAAGGGAAGCGGTGGAGAGCCAGCCCAAAATGACACATGTGGCCCTCAGCCAGTGCTTAAAATGGGCCTGGGTAGCCATCAAGAGTCCAAATGCTGCATGAGAGACTCCTCAATACAGCCTCAGGGACTCTTGTGTACATGCACCAGCACAGCATTGTGTCGTGGTACTTCCCTTATTCAGGATATCAATTAAGACTATCTGAAACATCTCAGAGATTAAACTTATTTTCAAAGACAACGATGCGCTTGATATCTGCTCGAAGTGATCAATTACATCTCATATCTGAGATCTGGGAAATACTGCTTTATCATCACATCATTTATGAATAATTCATTCTCATCTCAGCTGTGTCATTTTGCTGTGGTTGAACAGAAGGGGCTGGAGCTTTTGGCACTAGAGGGCAGCACAGTCCTGTGCTTCTTACCAACACTCTGAGGGTTTGGTTCGCCTCTTCATCCCATTCACTCTCTTTCTGTCTCCCACTCACTGTAGAGTCTCTCTTTAATTGTTTCCATGCCTGGCCTGCATTTATGAACATCATCTAGACTCTGGGTTCCAACATCTTTCACCATTTCACCAACTACATTAAATTCAGACTAAATTAATGAGATACATTCCGGTATCAACAGACACAGCAATGACACAACAGCTAAGATGTTTTTCATATTCATATTTATAGTTGTTGATTCCAGCCAAGGGTTGAACCAGAAGACTGTGGTGTGAATATGAGCTTAAAGCTCTGTTAGTTATTCATCGTGTTTTTGGTGAATGGTTGGTTGTTGCATCAACAAACTTTCTGAATTGCTTCCAATAAAAACTATATGAATATGAAGAACAGTTTTGTACTTCTAATGGCCTGACTTTGAGTGAGCCTAACTTAGTCTCATTAAATGGTGCCATATTAGTTGATCACTAACAGGTGAGGCAGAGATGAGACAGTTCATTTGTAACTACTGAAAATGGCTTTTGATGTGATGATACCTCTGAATTTCTGGCCTTCTGGCCTGAAATGATCCTGTCAAATGGAGGACACATGCATGCATTATGTGTGTATGTGCAAATGTAGACACGCACATACACACATTAGGCGTATACTCACATGCACTTTCATGCTTGGCATCCTGACACATGACTTGAGGGCTCCGTACAGGACTTCTTTTATATTCCTCTGCAGCTAAATGAAGCAGGAAAGCTACGGCAGCCTCCAACAGACAAGCTCATTTATATCAGTTCAATTGGCCTCAGATCGCTCTGAGAGAGAACTGGACAGCTGAGCAGGAGATGAGGAGATGAGGAAAGATGAGGATAGAGGGATAGAAAAACAAAAGGAGAAAAAACACGTTGTAATAAATTGCTCTTGAAAAAAAAAAAAGCATAAGTAAAAAATAAAATTCATACCCACTCTCCACCACTACAGGACGGTGCATAAAACAACAAAACCCAAAAACCAAGATCAATACTCACATTCGCTCCGATTTCCCAAAGTGTAACCGCGATTGTGGTTTGGGCATCAAACATGATGCAGCCTCTAGCTGTTAGGCCCAGGACAGGCAGAAACCTGTTCACACCACTGGGCTGATCCCAAACGTTACAGGAAATCTGTAGTAATTTGATTTTAAACACAGGGAACAATGGCAGGTTTACCTACCCAGCTATCTGTAACTAACCTGGGTGTAGTTTTCCTTTTTTTTGTTTTTTTTTTTTTTTGGCTCTAGCTTGCAATCTTCAATAATATTTCATTCTGGTAATGCATGCTTGAAATCACAGGCAATCTTTATCAAAACACAGGATAACAACAATATTTAATGAAATGATTCTGTCCCCATGGGAGGAGAGAGCAGCAGAGGAGCTGTGCCCTATGTCTCTACTGCTGTGAGTCTTTGGGGTTGTGTAGCAACAACTACAGGGTGACTGACTCTGCCATTATTGCGGGATATCGGTCTGGTGCCAAGTCCCTCCTGGTTTGCCTGTAATTAACCAGGCTGAGCCTTGTTTGTGCTTGTGGACATGAATAGAAGCTTGTTATTTGACCATTAATGGCTGTGTGTGTGTGAGTGTAGATCCTGTGCAGCACATAGTTCACCTTGGAACAGCGCCCCAGCAGCTGTGTGTCCTCTGGAGCAATGTTTATGTGCACATCAATACGTCCTCCTGTAATCATGTTTTAGGACGTTCCTGCATCACCTCCTGTGCAGGGACGTGTAATGTCTGGGCCCGTCGACACACGACAGAGTCACAATTCACTCTGGCCGGCTGCCATTTTTCTCGTCCATCAGGTGGAGAGAAAAAAAAAAAAAAAAGGCGATCATGCAGGATTTTAGGGATCAGATTAGATCATTTTGTAGATTTAATAAAAAACTTAAATGCAGAAAGCTATTTTAAATTTCAGCTTTGTCTACAGCCTGCCAAAAAAAGACAAGAGCAATGGTCGTAGATGAAGATAGTCTTTAATGGTTTCACCTTGATGTCTCTCCTTGCTAGGACAAAAGTTCACCTGCAAAACGAAGGGACAGCGAACAGTATACAGAGTTGAACCCATTTGCCATCCTTTAAAAGTTGATTTATTCCAGTGCTACTACGTACATTATGCATCATGTGGCAGTGTATACAGAACAATGATGGGGTTACATTTCTGCACTTTTTGGGGTTTTTCACTCTTGTTATTGTTCAGTAGTTGTGTGTTCTGATGCCTGCTCTATGAGGAAAGCATACTTTTTCTGGATAATAAAAGACTCTGGGATGTGTTTATCACTTTGATTCATCTACTATTGTCAGAATAACACCATGAATGCCCCTCACTTCACTACAAATTGCTCTCTTTTTTTATTTCTAGTGGAGAAAATTGGGTCACTATTGAAAGTTGGAATGGTGTTTTGGCAGGTCTTTGTTGATGACAGGATAAGAACTGAAGAAAACTAACTTTTACAGCTGGATTAAAAAAAACAATAGACCCTGATCATACCTCCATCAGCAGAAGAAAAAAGAACTTCAAACCTTTCCTATCCTTTCTAGTATTTCTACTGCATACCTGCAACGTGCTGTGCATTGCACCTTTACCCCTGCAGTTCACCATTTGTCCCGTTCACATGGTGACATCTACAATGAGGTCATATTTACAGGACACCCACTCTGGCTGTTCACATTCCCCCCTGAGCCAAAACACACGTCTGTCAGTAAATGAGCTCCGACTGTCATCCATCTCTTTTTTTAATCGACTCTCCGTGCTGGCTGATGAAGGACGAAGTCCTTAACACCAGCACGGTTACTCTCTGGGGGGACACTCCAGCATCTGTGATCCCTCCTAGGGCAACTGAATAGCGCACCCTGAGTGCGACATGGAACACGACCCTGGGGTTGCCCTTCCTGTTTATTCCTTTCCATTAGTTTTTGGGTTGGTTTTTTTTTTGTTTGTTTTTTTTTTTTTTTTCATTTGAACCAAAGGCCATTTTTTTTTGCAGGCCATTGGGAAGCCTCTTTGTGTCGGGGGGGGGACTGGTGATGACAGGTGGCATACACGAGGCTAAAGCTCTGATGTAATGAAGAGGTGGAAACCTCAGATACAAACAGACAGGGGAGGTCGTAACCAAGCAGCTAGTCTTCCATTAGCCATTGTGACTCAGTGGAGGACACTGATTGAAACAGAGACTGTGATGGCATGATGGAGCCCCTCATATCAAAGGGGTGGAGTGTAGCACTGTACTAGAAGTGGCGAGAGGTGGGGGCAGTAAAGAGTCATGCTTCATCAACTCAAGTTGAAAGGAAAAAAGCTAATATTCATGCTTGATTAAGTTCCACTTGTAGCAAACTCACTATGATCTTAAATGAAGTGCTCTCTGGCCAGTGAAGAACCAGCGGGAGAGTGGACTCTCTGTCCCAAAGCAGCTTGGAAATAATTAAGGTCCAAGAAATAACAATGATCCTATTTGTCTGTAAGCTGAAGGGGCCAAAAATGATGATGATCTTCAGCACTAACATCTTTTTGAGACTCAGATTACCTACCATTCAAACTACAACAGCATGCTAGCCTGCTAACCCGCTGACTTCCTGATTTGCTTTCACATGTGCTTTTGAAAAAAACATTACTCATATTTCCTTTCCTTTTGAACTAGTCATCAAAACACTATGATACTTCAAACTCCATGCCCTTAAAATTGTCTACTTTGTAAGAGTGAATGCGTTTCGGTGTCATTTAGAGATACTCCTGACATTGGTCTCCTTCTGAAAAGATAATTCTGAAACTGCCTCTATCTTCTTAAAATGAAGGTTTAGTATTTTGAGAACTGCCCTGATTTGTTTTCTTGTTGAGTTAGATGTGAAGATTAATACATCTCTTGAAAATGTATAACAAATATAAAGCTGCTCCCAACAGCCAGCTAGCTTAGCAAAAAACTTGAACTTATTCAACCTGTCCAAAATTCAAAGGGTGCAACAAATTGTTGTTTGCATGAAGGGACTGTCTCCTGGAGTTTCATTGTCAACATGAAGTGATGCCACTTTTCTGTTTCAGCTATTATTAATAGTAATAGACTATATATTGCATTGATTTTGGACAGAGCCAAATTATCTGTTTCCTTGTTTCCAGTCTGTATGCTAAGTTAACTGGATGGGAGCAATAGCTTCATTTTTACCTCAGACATATGGCAATGATCTTGTTGTGTAAGTTTATACACATTAGCTCAAAGTTTGTCATACAGGTTGAAATTAATATTGAAAGGCCAAGAAAACAAAGTGAGTATTTTAGCTACTCCTTAAAGGAAGACAACACAAAATGGATTTCCATTGCATTTAGAAAATGTGTTCGCGTACAAGTACTTTTTTTCACATTACAAAAAAAAAAAAAAAAATCTATGTAGCTGAATTAGATTTGTAAACCACACGTTTTGAGTTGTCGTCCTTTATGACACATTGCCTGTGTGGTAAAAGATGTGCTGGATTTAGCAGTATCAGTAGCTGCATTGTCTGAATTGCAAGGAAGTTGTTCATTCATTCTTTCATTCATTAGTCGTTACATTGAGTTCACCGTTCACCAAAAGCCGTTAGCATGTTCATGCACTGTTTATCTTCTCAAATAACACTCAACTAGAAAATAAATGGGCTTCTCAAAAACGTGACCCTAATCCTTTAAACATGCTGAGGGAACAATTCACTATTCTGTAACCATCCAAGTTTCATCAGCATTTTTATTTTATCCTTTCAGGATTCTTTTGTTATATAGATTTTTTTCTTCACCTCATATTTTAAACAGGGAATGCATTACAGAATCACATTACTGCAACTCTCTAGTTTCTGCAACTCTAAAAATCCTAGGTATCTTAGTAAAAAAAAAAAAAAAAAAAAATTCTAACTTTAGTTAAAAAAATGTAAATAAAAGAAAGAAAGGCAACAAACAAACACAAGTATTCAAGATAAAATCAAACTCAAGAAAATCATCAAGCCAGATCGTGTGATTGTGAAAGTTGTGTTCCATTGTCATTCTTGCAAAGTACCATGCAAAAGGGCAGGTCGGTTTCTCAGTTCAGTCAGTGATGTGTGCCTGTGTGGCTGTATATACCAGCAGACCTCAAGCCATGCCATTATTCGAAGACCACAGGAAGCTCTAATTAGTGGTGGTGACGAAGGTAGGCTACTATTTCATATTTCATATGTCATTGTGGTGTGTATGAGTGTGCGGCATTGAGCTTAAAATGAACTCATTCTCTGACAAATAATAGAAATAATCTATTTGTCGCACTTTTGCTTACTCATATTTTTTTGTTTCCCACGGTGTTAGTAGAAAGAGAAAATAAAAGGTTTTTCAAAACATTTAGAGTTGCTATGTAATGGAGGCAATGTTATGCATTACATTAAGACATTTTCTTTAAATTTTTGGAAAGGAATGTATCTGAAAAAGGAATGCAATGCTGTATTCAGACTGTTAACATCGTAAAAAAGCTCTGAAATTAGTAATTAAATAACCCTCTACTATTTATACATTCAGGCACTGAAAAATCACATGTCAATATGTAACTAAAAAAGATAGTCGCTCTCATTTTCCCTTGGTAAGAACAAGGAAGCTGAAACCTCGAAGTTGGCAATTGTGTAAATTTTTCCTACCCAGTAGTAATGCCATATGCATCCCCTTTGCTCTTCTCTTGTGTGATAGTTTCCCATCCTGCTCAAGTGCATTTTCGAACACTGACCTGAAGACAAAGCTTTCATGGCCTCTCCTAAAGCTTTCACCCTAACCTATGGGAAAGAATCCATGACACTAGTCTTTTGAAGGGGAAATCCAATAGTTTGTCTTGCTCTCCTCACCGGACAGAAGTAGACGGACAGATGGGTGGACGGATGTCCTCCATGGCCTCTGAGGACCAGCAGGTGAGCCGAGGCCCTCAGCTCCACAGACCAACTTCCCCCCTTGTGGTTAAGGACTCTCCGGTGTGATAGCCAGCTCTCACCCCAGCGACCCTGAACTCAGTCATTTTTTTAACTATACAAGGGCTTTTACAAAAAAGCTAACTTGAACAGCCATACAATGGCTAAAACATAAACCATATCTCTACTTTATCTCAGATTTCAGTCATTTTTAATGTTTTTTCTATTTTTCTGTTTTTGGATGCATTTGTGTTTTTACTTGATTTAAGTCATTTGCCTTTCTTTGTTCTTTTGAAGTAGCTGATCCAGTCCTGTGCTGAGAGGCTCAGTCACAGAGAAATTGGTTGTTGGGATTAATGTTGGGATGGTGAAGGGAGAGAAGATGATAGGTGGGAGGGAATGTGTGGGGGCAAAGATAAGGTCAAGGGTCAAGATATGGGTTCTTTATTAGTCCACACATGGACTCTCCAGTGGTAACAGGGACAGGTTTGGATGGGACAGAGTGAAATGATTGTTGAATTGGGAAGGGTGGTGCTCAAAGGTGATAGCGGAGGATGTGTAAAGGTTATCCACTATCAGAGGAGGTGTGTGGTGCTGTGGAGGGTGAGCGCCGCCTACGGGCGGTGGAAGTCCAGGATCTCTCCGAGCGTTCAGATCGCTCTGAGGCTAGGGACGCAGGCCGAAAGCGATGAACAAAGCCGTCCAGGAAGTCCTGCTGCTGCTGGGTTATGGCTTGGGAGATGAGGCAGGGCAGCGCCTGCAGGCTGCCCGTCACCGAGTCCAGCTTGTCCTCCAGTGTGCCTATACGCTTATCCAGCTCCTCACTGCGCTCCTGCAGTTCTGACACCAGGTCGTACATCACATTCTGGGTCTAATGAAGGAGAGAAAGTAAATATGTTTGGGGAGATGCAAGACAGAGATGAGCAAAGGAGGAAAAGGAAGAAACAAGAGAAAGGAAAAATAAGTTCAATGCGGAGAGACATGCAAAGGGATATCCAATGAAGATACAATACATACAAACCCATTCACATAATAGGTCATCATACATTACACAGACAGTTTAAAGTTGATTAACACAATCTGACAAGAAATAATGACAGGAAGCAGTTTGCAAGGCAGTTGTACAGTTTCAGCAAGTCAGCACAGATTTTATCTTCCCAGCAATTTAACAACCAGCTCCTCCAGTCCATTTATAGTTGGAAAGCTTTTAATGCTTTAATGTACCTGCTTGACACAACTCATTCACATAATGAAAAGCGTCTCTATTATTTAGGCGTTTATTGTTCCAACTGTAGAGGCAGTGGGGCCATGTCAGTGTGATAACTATATTGGATTTTCTGTTTGCCCTATGAAAGTTCTATATTTTCCAAAATATAATGCAATATATTTAAATGGTAGCACGGTCACAACATTTCACACACACTTAGGGCCTTTCACATTTGAGCACCTCAAAAAGCAACTGATTTGTCTCTTTTTTATGGGACAGATATAAAAGGGATACTTCTCCATAGGGCTTGAAAAAGCGACATCGAGGTGTTGAACCACAGAAGGATATACAGATGGATCTGACCATCAAGCAGAGTAAGGGCAAGCAAACAGACATTAAAGGAGTTGGCATTACAACCTTTTAAAATACACACTGGAGTGCAAATGCCATCCACATCAAATGAGACTGCAGTCATGCACCTCCCTTTGAACTCCTCTCTGCTCTGCTCGACTGGGTCAGCTGACATCACTACAGTAGCATAGAGGCTGGATTTGTCCCCTTATAGCAACATACTGTTAGCTTACAGCTAAATCTGCTTTCCAAAGAGAGTCGCTAACATGGCACCAGTTCCTGGGCTCAGCTGGGCTCGTTTAGATGTTACAACATTTAGGATCAGCAATAAAAGACGCTGCCTCAGGTGATTTTTGGGCTTAAACAGGCCCCACCAAGAATAAGACCTTTGATCTACATGGAACATTAGGGCAACTTCAGACTTAAGTTTAAATGACTTGTGATTTAATAATCGGTTTTATCAGAATGGAGGATCCATATATCCAGCATTTAAGATACCTAAATCTTTAAAGGTCAAAGTTGCATGACAAGACAAATTTTCCTGAGTCATGCTGAGCTGGCACTGTTAGTTGCTCTGTTTGTTTTTTGTTGTAGGTAGTATATGAGCATACACATTAAGATAGAAGTGACAGTCTTGCTTATGATTTGCTGCTAGTTATGGTACCTCACCGGGAGATGTAGAAATGTGCTCACTGAGAGGATACATTCATTCATTCATCTTCTACCGCTTTTCAATCCCAGCTCACTCTGGGTGAGGGCGGGGTCACCCTGGACAGGTCACCAGTCCATCACAGGGCCAACACACAGAGACAGACAGAGACCAACAACCACTCACACTCAGACCTATTCACCAATTAACTTATACATGCATGTCTTTGGATGGTGGGAGGAAACCCAGGCAAGCACAGAAAGGCACCAGCCAACCAAACCAGCAACCTTCTTATTGTGAGGCAACAGTGCTACCCACTACGCGGCCAGTATTGTATTTTATTTTTATTTAATTTATTTAGTATGTTTTAAGTACCTGAAACCATCTGACTGTAGTTTTGCATCTCGTCTTTCAGGCTAGTCTCTGGAGCTCTAATAACAACAGGTCGCTGTGCCAACTGGCAGAAGAGACTGCCAATTACTCTATTCTGAGTGATCACTTAGTTTTTAAGTGATTCAATAAAGTATAGCAGATGTCAGATAAACATTAAGAGAAAGCACAAGCCTGGGGCCTGGATGAGTGTCGGGACTGCTCTGTTGCGGCATCACAAAAGTCACGATGTTGTGTTTTAAGACACAGATTCTGAATACAGGTTGTGGGCATTTCTCTGTGGACTGAGCATTTTGATACTTTTACAGTATCAACATAAAATCTAGACCTGCTTTATGATAAAATAAAAAACAACAACAACAAAAACAAGGCACATGGACATATACCTTTACCCCGCCCAAAAATGCACAACTTAACCATGTTTGAATACCATTTGGTAACTCCAGTGCCCAGTGGTTAGGAAGTTATTTTGTCTGATTAGTATAAGTAAATATAAGTATAAATGTACTGTATATAGTTGAGATTTAAAAGACTGACATATCCAGTTATATCTCATATACTTAGGAATAAGCCCAGCAAAAATGTTCTGGGAGTAAGTATCATACTAGACTGTAAGTAAGTTTTTATATTCTTTGAAGTACTTGAGAAGTCTTACCTTTGCCAGATCCACCAAGGTGTTGGCCTGATCATTGAGTTTCCTCTGCTCCATCTTCACACTGCGCAGTCTGGGTGGAGGCACAAGGAAGGGGAAAGAAGAGGAGAAGGGAAGGAGGTTGAAAAAGGAGGGGGGACAGAAAGCAAAGGAGAGTAGAAAAAGGCAAGAGGGGGAAGGGTGTGGGTTGCAGGAGTGGAGTATGAAGAGATAGGTTGTTTGGGACCATGAAGGGGCAGTAGAAGGAGGAAAAAACATATTTTATATCAGGAGTGCTTTCTCACTGATGGCACTGAAAAGAGACAGCCTGCATGCATTGTAAATGTATGTGGTTTATCAATATTTATACATATGTGTGTTTACACACACACACACACGCATACACTGATATAGACATCCATGTGGGTATATCTATATGTATACAGTACAGGCCAAAGGTTTGGACACACTGTCCTAATCATTTGAATGAGAAGGTGTGTCCAAACTTTTGGTCTGTACTGTATATACAAAGACACACACACAAACATTTCAGGTCATTTCAGGTCAATGAAAAACCACCCAAACATGCTAAATTGTGGAAGCATATTACACTCATCATCATAATAATAATAATAAATAAAAAATACAAGAACAGACTGTGTAGACAGCGTTTTATCAGGGTCTTTTTCTTGATATAACAAGATTTTTTTCTCATCGTCATTTGATAATTTTTTCCAGCAGAAATTTAACCATGAATATATTTCTGCGATGAGGAACAGTTTTGATACTGAAAGGTGATCTTGTTACAACCCAAAAAGCCTGTTTTTTGAATAAGGTGACCAAAATCCAACATCTCGAAATAACACCATGAAAATATAATATTTCTAAAGAAAACAAACAAAAACCAAAACAAAAACATTTGCACATTTCTCCAGCTAGAGTGCAATATGCTTCCATGCCAGAAAATCTCAAAATCTATGTTTGAAATGAACGTTTTCATTTCTTTCCACCCAAAAGTAGTAACTTAAAAAAGAAAAAAAGATGGCATGCCCTCAGTCATTCTTACACATAGCTCAGTGATAGGACTTTATATAGACATACTGGTCATTCAGTAAGCGTGCAGTGACTGTGAGTAACTTTGTGCACAATGAGGCATGAGTCTTTCATAGTGTTTGCATGTGAATGTGTGTGTGTGTGTGTGTCTGTGCATGGATGCCGCAGATAAACGATGAAACTTGCAAGAAATAAACTGTCTAATTAAGTTGTTAAACATCTTGGCACATAGACATTTTGAATAACTTGTGCAATGATACACTGGACATGTTTTGTGATGCCTCAACATTATGTCTCAGAACGTTGCGAATCAAATACATTATTGAACAGAAAGAACTGTGAAGGCTGATGTGAATAATGTGTCATTGTTAGCAGTGGCATCACACAGCCATCATCTGGATATGTGAGAGGAAGAATCTCCCTGTTCAGCAAATTATGAGACAGGATGACATTCAAGGGCATTTATTCATGTGCAAATCAGTATATCAGAGCGGACTGAGAGTGCTCGCTTACGGCTCTATCTGTGGGAAACCATTTCAGCCCGCATGTGTCTGTTTGCTCGGCTATATTATTCCTGGCTGTCAAAGAATTGGGACTAAAAGCTAAAAGATCATCTTATTAGTGTAACACATCATTGGCACAATTTGAATCTACAAAACCCCCGACCTACATGTTGTGTTGTGTCTTTTTGTGAGTCAGAAATGTCGTGTGAAAGTTTTTCTGTTGTCTCTTGTATGAAGAATTAAAACTGAACATTAATATTAATATAAAAGCACACGTTTCAACCTCGTTAGAGCCACAATATATTACAGTGTGTGTGTGTGTGTGTGTGTATGTGCGTGTGTGTGTGTTCATGTCATCACAAAACCATCAGGATGATTTCTGTCGATGCAGGTTAATATAGCCTCCAGAGCAGCTATATTAATCATGGGAAACATTATACAGTACATTGTAGATGATTATGGACCGCTGGCCAGGCCAACAAAGCTTCAGCTCATTCTGCGCAAGATGCTTTTTCTTTCACACATTTCTTTCACATCCAGACAACCCTCCACTATTAACACCAGTAGCAAAATGTTGATGCTTATTTTTGTTTCATTCCATATAAAGAAGGGATGGGAGGGAGGGGGAAGAAAATGGAACACTGAAGTAAAGAAAAACCAAAAATAATTCAGCATCCTGCATTTCTGATCTTTTTTTTTTTTTTTTTTTTGGCAACGGTTTTTTCATGCATGTCAAACGCAGACATGGAGAGAGGAGGAGTAGGAGGATGTTGAGGAAACAGCAGGAGGAGGATACATAGAAGACTCAACTTACTTCTGAGCTCTGCAGTGATAGAGCAAAACAAAGACAGAACACAGTACAGAGTTTTAACCTCACAACATTCACGAAACAAGTGAAACCATTACACTTCTCACTGTAAGCACGGGGTAAAAGGGGGGTCGGAGAAAGAGGGGAAGGTGAGGGGAATAGGAAGGACCATTACACTAGCTTGCAGTGTGTTTGTGTGAGAGAGAGAGAGTCTACATATGTAAAGCATAACAATCAGAGGAAATGGACGTCAGAGGACATTGTAATTAACCATTGAGGTGATGCTAGTTAAATACTCACACCTAAGGTTCCATTTTATGATTTTAATAGCAATAAAACTATTGATAATACAACCAAAACTATTTCGTACCATATTTCAATCATCTTAATGATTTTGAAACTATGTAATGGAGATTTTGTTTTTGGGCATGCTGAAAGATTCCCTTTAGTGGTTGGTGGTGAGCAAGCAAGTTATTTTACATTAGATTACACATAGAGAAGGCAGCACAGGACTTACTGGTGAATGGCTTGGAGAAACTTGCGCTGGTGTTTCCGCACCTTGGAATGATCTATCTTTTTGACCAACTTGGTGTGTTTATAGATGAGCCATGTTTCCCTGAGTACATTGGCAGCTGTGTTCTTTACCTGTGAAACAAGTGTTGAAAATGGCATTCATTGGTAATAGGACACTTTTGCTGGAAGGTAAAATGGACAGTTCCATCAGGTACAAAAAACGGTAGCAAAATGGCCAAAAATCTTGAGAATT
This sequence comes from Echeneis naucrates, assembly GCF_900963305.1. Lineage (NCBI taxonomy): Eukaryota > Metazoa > Chordata > Actinopteri > Carangiformes > Echeneidae > Echeneis > Echeneis naucrates. Next base: position 8,520,334 of record NC_042527.1, read on the forward strand.
AAGAAATAAAAAGGGATTAATAGAAAGCATTTGAACTTTTAAGTTATGAAAATACCAGAAAGTGTTTAAAAATGGGCTGCAACTCTCAGTGAGTTTCTTCTCTCACTGTCAGATTCACTATGTGATGCTGAGAGGAGTTCACAGGTTTAAAGTCACTATAATATAAGACAAAAGGATTAATATCAATAAAGTGGCTCAGTGTGCTGGAAGTCTGAAAGTGCAAATGATTTGTGGCTTGACACAAAAATATTTCTGCATCTATGTACCTTTTTTACATTTTATCTGGTTGTAGATTTTCTGAAGGACTCTGTTTCTTTTGGACTCCTGTATCTCTGGACTTTGTTAGCCCCTCTAAAAACTATTTGTTTTTCACAGTGAAAGGAAAAAACTTGTTACACCATGACTCTCCATGAAACCTTTCACGAGGGGCCCTTGTTCCCCCCCCCAAAAAAAAAAAGGACTACTGCAATGGCTCACTCGTTTGCAGAGTTGTGTGTCCATCATGAAGTTGTGGACGTGTTTCTCAGCCTTGGTCAGCTCCAGTTTCCTGGCCACCACTGCAACCACCAGCGCAGTGCAACCAGCGCCCTGTTGCAGAAAGATGGTGAAACAAACAGTGCAATATTTTCTTTTTGGGCTTTCACAATGCAATTTATTTGAGATGTAGATGGCAGCTCAGAGAAGACTACACAAATAATCTGCCTCATCATGACTCATATTAGTTTTTAATATTTTCACATTTATGTATTTCAGCTACCGTGGTCTGGTTGTGCAGCTCCAATTTTAACATACTGTCACTGAGTGTCAACTAAATATAGATAAAATCGAAATCACTTTAGAGACTTTAAATATAAGAAAAGGAAGATAAGTTCTACTTTTTGTTTCTTTTTGCAGCACATGGGAATGAAGGATGTGGAGCCGAGATTTGATTTTAAAACTATTGCAGTTCAATCCACCCTGGGATGGAGTTATATATTTGTTAGGTGAAGAAGAGAGGGACCTACCATAATCCCTGTAAGCAGACACACGCCTTTCCCACAGTACGTGTGTGGTACCATGTCCCCGTAGCCAATGGAGAGGAAGGTAATCGAGATGAGCCACATGGCTCCCAGGAAGTTACTGGTCACTTCCTGTTTGTCATGATACCTAAAGTGATGAAGATAAGCAGAAGTAGAAGACACACAGTGAGGAAAGCTGCACAAGGTCTCTGGAACGCAAGCATGCTGGAGAATGGCGTGGTGCTGTGTGAACCAAACAGGGGTGGCGGGTGGAGGAGGAGGAGGAAGAAATAATGGTGAGAGGTGTTACAATTGTTTTGTAAAGCCAGTTTGGCACACAGTCTAAAAAAATGTGCCCAAGTCTATTCTGAGCAACAAAAGTGAGAAACAATCTTGATTCAATGGATCTGAAATACTATTACTTATTTCTATTCTTGAAGTTGTTTCAGTTTAACAGTTTAATAGAGAAATGTGTTGAATGGGTAAGAAACCTAATCTCATGTGGGCTAGAAAAACGCAAATAGTGTCACTTTTGAAAGTATTTGATGGAAAGATGTCACAGTGAGAAGGGCATGTTCATGTTCACTTACTCATGCTGTGCATTAGCACAGACAGTGCATTTTAAGGAAACATGTTTCAAAAGACAAAGACATATGTTGCTGCTGTAAGTGACTGCTTTAAAAGTACCGCAGTTCAAACTTGATTGAATATGACATCCCAACAATTGTAATGTCAGTGCATCCGGAAATGCATACACTGCCACATTAAATCAACTAACAATTGGCTTATTGGTCAAAGTTTGCTGCAAATCTTCCTCCTTAGAGTTTATCCTGCCCCCTTAAAAAAAGGTTTGGCAATGCAAATCATCACATCAAACATGTTGTTTGCTGAAAATAGCTGACAGCCATGCTTGATTTGTCAGTCCAAGCCTGCAGTGAATTCACAAAGATACTTCTATCGAAAAGACACACTGTACAAAGCCAGATTGATGACGACATTCCCATACCTTTTGCAGCAAGACAAAAGTCCAGCATAGAGGCAAATCTGCCTTGTCAACCCACCCTCATTTAACTCGCCTGATTATTCCCAATGGGCTGTCTAGGAGGAGATCAGATCATAATTTAATTTTGGAGCTCAAATCAAATATGCACTAAACACATTCAGAAACATCTTCCTAACATCCTCCTGACAAAACAACAGAAACAAAGTCTAACTTCCTGGGATTTTGGTGAGGATTTTCTAAAGGGGATTCTCAAAAAGGCCAATGAAGGATTGTTAACAACTTTAAACTAACCAGCATGTGGAGTCATAATGGCTGGAACGACCCTCTCCTATTAGTGAACAAATAGAGTAGAGCACTTGGGGCCAGGTTATGAAGTTTTTCTTTCAAACCAGAAAAAAAAAAACAAAATTAATTTTGTAGAATTGCCTGCTCCTTTTCTCCCCCAAGACAGTTCACTGGTGTCATATATTGTAAATGGACTAATCATGCCCCCTGCAGTTCTTAAAACTGCCACGCTCAAGTTTCTAGTCATGCTCAAAGTTGCAGAGAGGTGGCAGGGGGCTGTGTCCACAAAAAAGTGTGCGGTATGTGGGATTCAGGCTTTTCGAATGACATGCAGAGAGGAGTCTGTACGACACCATGCAGGAATGAGAAAGATCTGGAACCTGCATGCTTCAGAGCCAGTATATTGAGAGCAGGAGAGCGATGGGTGAACCTGAGGTCCTGTTCAGAGGTAACACCACCTGACAAACACTGCGGTATCACTAGGTGGAAGGAGATTTTACGCCTTCTCAGGTGGGTTTTCATTTGTATACATTGGGGTAGAACTGGATGAGTAACAAAGGAAGAAGGTTATTGAATTTGACACCCCTGTCTCTTTTACCTGCATCCCAACACTGCAGCAGCTGCCCTTTGATTAGCTGCCAGGGGGCTAAACTTGATCAGCTGGCTAAATATTGTAATTACAAGTGACTAGTATGTTAATTTCATTTATCTTGTCATCAAGGCGTGCAGAGAGTGAGTCATGTCTTCAAGGCAGGCATAAATGTGCTGCACCTTTTAGCACAGCGAACAAAGGATTACAGTGTTTAAGGGGCCTTCTCTCCGTTTTAACCATAAAGCTTTGGACAACTCTCTTGGTTTTCAAAAGCAACACGGAAAGAGACAGAGGCTGAATGGGGAGCTAATCAATCACATTTTAAGGCTCTCAATATACTGTGTCAAGTTTTTGGAATAGCATGGAGAAGAGCTGGCACCACTTTCAACCTATTCCAGGACAAGAGGTATATAGTTTCTCAAGCAGACAGTTTTATTCCCCACTGTTAAATTCTCCCTGACAGAGACTCTGCAGCAAAGCATTATGCTGGCATCACTTCCTCAGATATTTCAGACATGACATTATTTATCCACTGCTGTATAAAATAATACAATAATTTAGTTCCAAAAGAGCTCTGAACTGTCTCCGTCTGTGGTGTGTTAGAGGAGCATATCATCGTTCACACAACACAGGATAAATAAGGATCAACCACGACTGGTAAAAGTGGCCTGTTTGCATTTGCTTCTTTATCGGTCTCTTCAAATCCCCATCAACAAATCTGGTCATCTCTGCATGTTAGGAAGATGTAAAACTGTTACCGGGATGTTTTTAAGAAACAGTATTCCAACATTTCATTTTTCAGCTGCCATGGTGTATAAGTGAGCTTATGATACACATAATGAGTCCCAAGAAACAGGAGCCAAAGCTGGCAACACAAACTCTTAACAGACAGAACAATCATGATGTGATACAGCCACACACATCCCTCTGCCAACACACACACACACACACACACAGAAGACCAAGAATATTTCAAACGTTCAATAGGCTATTTCTGTTTTCTGCTTCAAGACATAAGAAAGCACTTTGTACATGCAGCATTTGATAATTAACACCCTGAATGTGTCATATAACTTCAGTCTTGATGCTTTTCAGTGGAGGGTGTCAAATTCTTGTCAGCTATAATTTAAAAAGATTTAGGTGCATTTTACATGCCTTATCTACTGTAAGGTGAATCATCGATCACACACGAGTTCTGTGAAACCACCGACATGCTCGGCTTCAGAATGAGGATAATGAAGCATAGTCTGCTTATTAAGAAGAGACCTGATTAAGGCACACGTTATAAATGTGTTTCCCCCTTTGTTTATATAAATATAATTCGACATTATGATATATCCACAGGTCAGCTGTAATGGCAAAACAAAGGACTTCCTCACAATTCAAAACCTCCTGTTTACTACTCAGCAGTTATCACAACACTTCCCTTTGTCCGCCTACATTTTGGTTCTCATAGCAACAAAAATAAATGTAAAAGAATTTTCAACAAGTGCACATCTTGTTGATCGAAATGAGTTTGAGCAGTAGCTGAGATTACTTGGGGACACATATGTTGGGATGTTCCTCAGGGAGCGTGTTAGTTGCAGTAAACATGAGAAGAGTAAACTCAAAGTGATGATGACCTAATAAAAAAACACACACACACACACACACACACACAACACTGCAAACCTAACAGTGTTTTTACATCGCAGCCAATTTGCAAAGCAAGCAAGCAAGCAGGAGCGCAGTCAGAGTGCACTGTGTACAAATCATAAAATTTATGGACAATTATATGAATTGTGCATTCTAAAATATGTTTCCAAGTCTAAAACAAAGTATGTCCATCTTGTGGAAGAGTTAGATCAGTAGACTTCATCTTACTAAAAATATGTTTTATAATGTTGTACTTGCACAAAACTTTTACAATAAAATTATTTTGCATTATATTCAAACTAAAATATCAGGATTTCACATTTTAGCTTCAGTGTTGTTGAAGTTATAATGAGTCATGGTAACAACATAGCTCCAGCAGCAGCATTTACTCTTTTAAATGGATCAACATTAGATTTTGTACAAACATTCTAGCTGACTCCCTACAGGCGAAATCCTCTGACTAATTTGCGTGACCATGAGGTTTGTGGTTTGTGGTGAAATGTTTCAGCAAAGACTAAAAACAAATGAATTCTTTTTCCCCTACACAGGAGAAATTATATTAACAATAAAAAACCTTGACTTTTCATCCAACACCATCAGTAGGTCAAGTCATTATGATACTATCTCTTTGTTTTCTGTCTGTTGCCAATTTGAAGACATTCCTAAAAGCTAGCCTTTGACCTGATTAGCAAATGTTAGCACGCTTACACCAAGATGACGAACATAATTAACATACTTCCTTCTTCGTCTCAGCATGTAAACATTATCACTGATAGCATATTGGTGTGCTTACAACTAAATCAAGCTAAGAGCTGCTAGTGTGGCTGCAGCCTCTTGTTACAACTGTTAGAATCTGTAAAGACATGTTACGTAAACCTCTTTCTACCTTGGTTTCTTTCCGCGTGACTCTGCTCTAAGAAAGGCTTCATTATATTATATATCACATCTCTCTCTCTCTTTTTTTTTTTTTTTTTTTTTTTTTTTTTACATCACTTCAATTGAATGATGTATTCAGAAAGCAGCCATCTTTATGTCCTGGGTTAAAAACACAGTTTTCCAGCTGAGGGGCCCAATATTTCACATGGTGTGTTGTAATTGTACTTTAGCTAAGTAGTATGGAATATGAAAGAAGAGAGGCCTTTGCGGTAAGCATCTCTCTGCAGGCCTCTCACCTCTGTAGCATGATGCCACTCTCTGTGACAACAAATATATTATATTAGTATATTTGTAGCCAAGCATTCCGTTATTTTGTTGTACCAATGGCGATATGATTTCACTTTAATTATTATGTCTAATGTAATGCTGCCAGCCAGCTAAGATGTGATTCCAGAAGTGAAGAATGGCTTGGATTTGCTGACTTGCATTTCTGGCAGTGAGGCAGGCTTCAGTCGCACAAAATGATCGAGTATGTGTTTGTGAACCTCATCCAGACTAATTAAACTGCCTAAGAGTGCACTTTGGTGATATTATGAGTGAGATTTCCTGCAATTCACTGTATTACAAATGCTGGAGTAAAAGTTGCCAGGTTAATTCAGCCCCTGACACAGCCTTGCGGCAACACTCTTGCAAATGTTCATATTTAAACTGTGAAATTCAGTCAGGCCATCTTAATCTACAAGGACACCAGACAGGAAGTGTCGCTCATGAAACCCCTAATCTTAATGTTTCAAGGCTGGAGTGCGGTTATGTCTCTGAGGTGATCAGATAGCAAGTATTCTATTACAGATGCTCTACTGAATTTGGCTGGAGACACCGGGAAAAAAGTGTGGGGTAAGTAATGAGATCTGCTCCCTGCAATTCTGACCAATAAAGAGTACTGTAAACAAACCTGAGCTGGTGCTCAGTCTGAAAATACTTTCACATTAGGCCCAGCACATTTTTCCTTCCTGAAATATTACGCTCAATGGAATTTATCCAACACCCGATAGCGACGAAATTTACTTTGCTGAAAACCACCCTAGACCAACCTCCAGGGGCCACAGACAGATTTGAAACACCAGCACCTCAACATCTAACCACCTTCCATCATGTTCAGTCCTCCCAATGCACTGTGCACACATAAAACATTATTTAATGTCATTTGCTGCACGTCAGCCCACAACACCACAGCTGGCTTTGAAGTAACTTTACTAACCGCCTCCTTAATATAAACCTACATTTAAGTGCCCACTAACATCAACAGTTTAACCCTCTATGCTTTTTCTTTCCTTGGCTCAGCACTGTCTGATAAGCTGTTGGGTGAACTTGCATGGTTTGCTCAGATTAACTACCATAATCCAAAAGACAGACTCCTCAGACTCATGTTTGGTACATTTGGGATTTGGCCTGTTTGTGCATACAGACATGACAAAACAGTTCAATAATGTAAAAGGGTGGTGGAACCACTTTGATATGGTCATGTTATTCAGCGATTCAAGATTGTAGTTTGTTTTTTTACATTCATCATCTGCTATGGAATGAAAAGATTAGAAGAGCTCAACGCTTTATAATAGCTTTAATGTTAATTGATAACGGATTTGCAGTTAGCAGTTTACTTCCATGCATCGACACTAGACGTGTGGAGCTGTTTATTGTTTGGCCACATTTGCTTGGCAATAAACACATACACAATCCAACACATTTTCTTCCCTGACATGGCTCAAATTTTGCAAGAAAACAAATCTGGAGAGCATGGGGCTCAGCCTTAAATCGCTTTCTGCGGTGAGAGACCAACAGGAAAATCGTCAAAATATGACAAGTTTAGAAAATGCTTCAAAACTGAAAAAAAATGTTATCGCTTTCTATGAGTAGATGAGCATAAGTACCTACCAAGAAACTGAGACATTAGGCAGATTAGGCAGCATTTCACACTCACAGCAGCTACATAAGAGATATAATCCTTAAATGGGTAGCAGTAATGCTGCTATTTTCAGATTATTTTTTGCAACGATCAGACTGAATGTGATGCCAGGCGCCATGTGCACTTCCAAGACAAACTACAAACAATGGCAGAAATATGTAAAGAAACTTTTGACATAAAGCCACTATGTTTTTTTTTTTTAAGAAAGAACAGCACTGGTTCTGTTCATGATCCTCAGTGGATATTTTGATCATATCTTGGGACGTTTATCATTTCCACAATCCTTCTTATGCAAGCATCCTCTATGGGCTCTGCATACTTTGCCATAGGCATCAATCAATACTCTGCAGAGCGTGCACAGTTTAAAACACATTATCAGGTCAGGTCATCAAACCGTAGAGAAGCCACCTGTCCTTGAGCTCTTTGTGGAGGAGATGCTCATCATGTGAATGATTCGGCTGAGGTTAAAGTTTTATTAGAAACTTTGACAGTGTCCAAGATACGACATGTATGTTGACAGTTTATTTGGTTCTGCAATGTCTGACTTTTTTTTTTTTTTTTAATTTATGGACAGAGACTTAACTTCTTGGAATTAATGAACACATTTCAGTCTGGCTAGAAGAATCAAAGAGGTGATTTCTGTTTTCATTCAGAGTGTAATGTTGTTGCATGACATTCATTGTTTGAACCTACTGTAATAACAAACCAGAAGGAAGATCAACACCTTCAAATAGGTGCCTGTTCAGTGAGGGATGATTGTGTTCTCACACATCTACCTGAATATTTCATGTAAACCTGTTGCTGGTGTGAGAAAGTTCAGGTTGCACTGGTGTGCGTTTCTCTGGTTGGATGTTTGAATAGTCTGTTCTTGGCCGGCATGGTTTGTATCTCGTGGCTAAGCAATGACACAATCTGGATGTCACGGCTCGCGTGTGGGTGTAGCTGACTAGTTACTCAAGCCTGATAATCCGGTGCTGCGCTCTGAGGGAAAGTCAGATAAACTTTCTGAAAGCTTGTCTTTTACATAGCCTACGGGTCCTCACTGGAGAAAGCGAGGTGAGAAACAGCAGTCTCACATTGCCTTGAAATAAAGCATTTTTTTTCAGATAACAGAGTTAGAAGAGGGGAAGAAAAAAAATTAGATAACAGTTAAAGAGAAGAAGGAGCGAGAAACCAGGGAAGCAGGCAGGGCAGGCATGCAAGTGTGTAACTGAGTTCTGGCCAGATTTGGCCTGCTTCTTATGGATAAGGGAAGGCAAAGGGATAGGGGATCAGTAGTAAGGAGATGAGGGAAAAACTGTAAAGCATGCCACGTTAGATCAGTATAGTAACAGATCTGCAAAGGATCAGTCAGGAGTAAGAGAGGGAGGGAGCTGCTGGTGAGGGAGAAGTCAAAAAGCCTTTAGCTTAGTTAAGGAGCTTAGTTGAGGTAGTTTAGCTCTGAAGGTGGGCTGTATCAAGAACAAAGGGAAAAGGGGGACCAGTGGCCAGCCTTTAATCATTAGCAGTGCTCCCCTCACCACCCTCCCTCCACCCCTCCCTGATCCCCTGGTCATGTGTCTTTCATTCCCCCCATCTAGGCGTTTTCCAGAAAGACTCCGTGCTCGTCCAATCTCACATCGTATTGCCCCTCAATTGGCCCAGGTGTGTGGTCAATGTGACAGTTTAACGGCCCATTTAAAAGAAGATGCTAAATTCACACACAGCACTTTGTGAAACAAGCGCCTCTTCTTTTACCTCTTTTTATTTTGCTTGAAATGAAGGGATTGATCCGTGAACATGGAAATCCTCATGCTATTTCCATGTTTACAAGAGGAAGGGACAAAGGGGAATGAGGACGTCCGGTTCATGGATGTAAACAAAAACTGGAGACACTGTTTTCGGCACAGAACAAGCTCCTCCTACAAGAAACTATGCAACAATGGAAAGCAAAGCCCTAATTTCCCTCCACAGCTTTGAAGTGTCTAACATTAGTCATATATTGATTTGTGGTTGCTGGTGAAACTCATGCCCTACTTTGACAGTTAGCGAACTCAGCCCAAAATTAGATTAACAAATGCACAATGACTTAATATTTGCCCTCTGTTTGGATAGTAAAGACCGTTTTGGGAGATTATTTTGAGTACAAGATCTTAGCAGTAGAAGCCACAAAAGTCTGTGGAAAACACTGTTTAATTAAATTTGTGAAGGGAGACACATAATGGGATGGTAATGTGTGAACAGAAAGAATAGAAAGGCTTTTGCTCCTGTGCAAATCTTTGAAGTTGCTCTTAAAAAGATTTTTTGTGCAGTATAGATCTATAACAATTGCATAAGGAGAGAGAGAGAAAAATGAGAAGAGACAAATTGCCCTCTGGCAGACTCATGAAGGTGACTTGCAGGAGCTGCTCCATTTTAGTACAAATTTCCTCCTCCTCCTCCTCCTCCTCGTCCACCTCCTCCTCTAGTCCCTACTGGCCTAACACACACATCAGTTAGCAAAGAGACGCTTGCTTCAAAGTGCTGCTCACACCGTTGGTCTCCACTGTCCTCCTATAGCCACTAAAGCCTGTTTTCTTAGTACAATGATAATGCCACTTTCATGCCAACTGGAGGGCCTAACTATACCTCTTTTGGCATTTTGAGTTTGGAAAGGATAATCAGTTAATGGTTTTTGAGGGGCAGCCCCTTGTCCGCGCTATCACCCCCACCCCCGAAAACCCCATTCAGGACAGCAGTGGCGCCAGCTCAGTGCAAAAATGATAAGTTTGTTTTTTCCACGGCTAGAGAACGAGGACTCACATGGTATCCCTATGGAGCAGCATAGTGGGGAAATAGAAAGTACAACAAAACATTATACAAACACACACACACACACACACACACAAACACACCTACATGTGCATGCTTGCACCACTTCATAGTAACACACAAAGACATACGTCCTAAAATCCACACAGCTGAGCACACTTGTTATTCTGAAACTGAAACCAAAAGGCTGATGGCATGTACTGCTCATGGGAAGGTTTTGTCACAGAGTGCGCGAACACATGTGGGCAAACCAATCGACCGAGTCTCTGCCGGAGATTCTGTGGTTCTCACCTAATCAGCGATTTAAACTCAGATTTACAGATTGACACCAGCATGCTGTCAGACTGGATGTGTGCCATCTCAGAGGATCACTGTGCTACTACAGATCAAGCTATGGCAATCCTGTTCATTTTTGGATCATTCAAGCTATCTAATGATAGCATCTAAAGCAGGGAATAATAAACACAGATAGTGAAAGTAAGTACCAATAGCCATGGGCTGTACTGTAGGGGACGTACCTAATTGCATTCAACAGACCATTGTGTTGTTTTGAACAGAAGGAAATATCAAGTTAAGGTTGAACTTTGATGTCTATTACACCTCACTGTCCTGTCTCCAGTGGACATGGTCTTAAAGATCAGCTGAATGGATTCCCCCAGTAAAGTTCAAACCCACCAGCCAACAGTTAGAGGGGCTACAGGTCCAAAAGGAACCAGGGTCGGCCGTGCAAAGGGGGGATGGTTAGTGACAGGTGTTAACACAGGAGTGAGGAAGTTAAGAGGCGAGGCAGAGGAAGGGAGGGAAGGCACGTTGTAAAAGCAGGCGAGGCGAGCTGCAGGAGGACACTGAGCATCTGTAGTCAGGGCCCGGCTGAAAGCCTGAGAGCAAAGCCTTCCTCTGAGCTGAGGCTTAGCTTTTACACTGCAGCGCATTCACAGTATCATATTGGCCTTGACAAGAACGGCTGCTATAGATCTTCCATTCTCCACCCACCCTACTGAAGTCCCCCTTCCACTCAAACTATGCAAAAATGACTTTAAAACATCAAAGCTGGCATTAACGTCTCAGTTCCCTATGCAAATGCAAAACAAGAAAGGGGAAAAAAAAAAGCTTTTCATTTTTTTCCTGCCTCTTTCATTTTCAGAGAGAATCACTGCTGCCCCCTTGAGACGAAGCCCATGTGCAGTTTTGGGGGTAAAATGAGTTAGGGGATCCTGGGGGCTGCTCTGCATTACCAAAACAAACCATTCAGCAAACAAACAATTTGACACTCATGAATTATGGACAAGCAATCTAAAATAGCAATAAAACAAGGAGTGGGGAATCGTGGAGCATTTGCTGAGCTAATGGAACGTATGTCGGGGTGTTTTTAGACATTTAGGCAGCGGAGAAGTATGTGGGCATATCTGTGTATGCTTTCCTGTACACACGTGTACAGCTTTAACATGTAGCCTATCGTGGTGATTCCACACATCTGTGGACCAGTGCAGATGAGAGACAGAAGACTAGGTAACACTGAGAAGCGTGTGACAACACAGTGACCAGAATGAAGGAAAAAAAGTGTCTCGAATTCCACAACTTGTGATTGTGCATCAACCATTTTGTTTTTAAATTCGTTCATAATTTGGCCATTATTCACAATCGTGTGTTTACCTCTCACAGACGCGTACAGTCCATGCAGCAATGATCCAGGAGGATATACTGAACACCAGCAGAACAGTTCCTGGACAGATGGTCATGAGCGTCTTCATGACAAAGCGTGTGTTGAAGTTTATCTTGTTGAGGGCGCCAATGCTGCGAGACGAAGCGTCCGTGAAGAGCTTGCTGTGGAGTAACATGACCCTGCCAATTAGGTAGAGTCTCAGGAACATGGGGATGGAAAGGATGATGTCCACGTCAGCATCAGCCACCGATGGCGTGTAGGTAAAGGCCAGCCGAGCTGTCCAGGTGAACACGTACTGGCCCGGGATGGGATGGATGGCACACACCAGCAGTTCCAGCACAATGAAGAAGATCCGCTCATACGTCATGGCTATCCTCCAATCGTCCGCACCATTATCAACCATAAACAGCTGAATTCAAACAAACATACACCAAAAACTTCTATTAGTATCCTCCTTCATGTATGATTAGCCCTTAATTTTTAACTTTGCAGACAAATATTTGGCAACAAAAATGTTTATCTTTTCTAAAATTTAACAGGGATAAATTTTACACAACTTAGATCCAACATTACACTTAGCATGACATATAATATGAAAACAATTTGAACAAAAAAGAAAGAAAAGGTACTGTATTAAGAAAATAATATGATGAATCTGGTCTGAAAAAACGTTTGTGATACTGGACCAATTTTATGGAGTCATATTTTAAGTATGTTTTTAAACAAACATTTTACAAAATGTCCTGAACGTGTCACAGTGTTGCCACATTCATTCAAATAAGTTTATTTATATATCTGCAAACACATGTTAACATTAATCATCATCAATGCATTATTATATGCACACATTTATTTTTATAATAGTTCCTTGATGAGGCTCAGCTGCCATATCAGAGGTCTTCTTCCTCTTACTATTTTTATCATCATCATCACCTGATCCCAGACGGCATAATAAATAAAATGAGTACATTTTTTTTTATTGCAGACTCACCTGAATTTCCCGGGCATGGTACATTATTATAAGACCAAGCAATATAACAGTGGAAAGGCTGATAAGGCATTTCAGTGCAAATGAGTATGAAGATTCCTATGGTGGGAGAAGAAGAGAAAAGACAAATTAGACAGAGCCATATTAAACTGAAATAATTAACACATTTTATTACACTGAACAATCTAATATTATATACAATGAAAAATGTCATTGTCAACTGAACTAGTTTGCCTCAATAAATGGTAATATTGCCTGGTTACTGCAACAAGATGAAACAAAAAACTGCAACAAAATAGGTAGAATTCAAATGAAAGCTGAATTCCTCTTATGTGTTTTCAAATAAGCAGATACATACATACATAAATACACACAAGCGCATTCGCACAAAATCATAGATAGCTGCATACACACAACAGGACACACACAAAAGTGATCAACACACGAGATCATTTCTATGAAAACAGTGCAGTCAGAATGTTACTAAACAATGCAGCTGCAGGTGTGGGTATTAGAGAGCCTGTGTGTGTGTGTCTGTGTGTGTACATGGGGACCACAGATCGAGGATATGAGAACTTTAATAAATTGGAAAATGATAAATCAATTCAACAACCGTGATTTAAGAAAAACAGCTCTGTAGCAGGCTAATGATCATATGGTTAGTATAATAACAGCACCAGCAACCAAATGGAAAAAAGCAAATGCAGATCTTGTTCATAATTGTCAGAACAATGACAGAGAGCTGCACAACATTACTTTGTCTTTCTCTGGTCCATATTACAGAAAGTATTTTTAGCTGTCAACTAGATTGCTTTGCCCCTCAGGTCAGCTACATGTTCACGAGACATTCTAATGTCTGAAATTGTTTTGAGAAGTCCCTGGTGAAATAACATTGAGTAAACCAATTAATCCACCTGACAGAAGTTCAAGGATTTTTAAGTCCCAGTGCTCACTACCTCTTAAAGCATTTCTCTCCTTCAGGACTCAGAAATCCTTGTCAGAGCCTCGTGTGTCAGCTGTGTGCCGTGACAATCCCCTGCACATGGTACCAGCCTCATGTGAAAAAGGCGCTGTGCCGCTCAGAGATGGGAGGTCGTTTCCATTTCAGCTGAGCTTAACTTGATGAATGGACCGAACCCCACTCAGTAGCAGTCACAGACAAACCTATTGACTTTCTTAAAACCCCATAAATCATCATAGAGATTACCACAAAGATTCCCTATATTGTGCAGACACACACTCCCTAATGTGCAATCAAAAACACATTTGAAAATTCAAATATGCGTCATAGGAAACTGGGAGAAAAAAATCCACCAGTGGTTCTGCATGTTTCAGCCCACAGCTCGTATATATAAATCAATACTCACGGCTCCCTACAGCCTATGTCAGCAGAGATGTCAGCAGACAGCACATTTTTGTCAGTCTAGATTGTGAATTAAAAGCTTTTTAGCATAGCACTCAAACTTTGCATGTCAAAATACCAGTTTTGAAAATGGCCTCTTTTTCAGCTTCAGCAGCCTGAGTAACAAAACTGTAACCTTGACAGCAAAATGGGCAACTATATATACATCCCATAGACAATTCTGCTCACAAAAGAAATAGCCTGCCGAATTGTACTTATAAATTCAGAGACAAATCAACTAATAGTATGATTTTGTGCCCAACCTAACCCTAACCCTTTCAACTATCCCAACATTTTGTTTTTATGACCTGCAGCCATTAGCAAACAGCAATCTTAAAATCAAATTATATTCCTCAAATGTAGATCAAAAGGTAAAACAATTTTAGATTCAAATCTGTTTATATACTTGGATTTGGTAAATAAACTGAACTAGCGTCAGCAATTACTGACGCTGTGTTAACAGATAACTGTTTGCTAATATGTTAGCAATAAGCAGCCTCATCAATTGGGCTGAAATACAGAGATTGTGTAGTTAGCATGGTCGAACGTGACAAACCATCTATAAGTCTTCAGTAATGCTCAGTCTACCCACATACAGATTATGATGCTAAAAAGCTGAGAGGCGCCTGTTGCGTGGCCTGTCATATGCTGCAGTGCACTGCAATGTCAGCTCCTGAAAGCAAACAGTATGCGAACTACGGTGGTAGAAGCTGGATGATATTCTGTCATAAATACTCTGACACAGCACACCTGATTGACTGACACTAAAGGACAACTTCAGGTGAGGGGGTGATGACTTGGTCACTGTGACCATGAATACAAGCTGCCTGCTGATGTTCCTGCTACAGAGGTGCATTTGTTCTTGTTCCGACTAAAAGCAAGAGCGAAACATGTAGAACTTAATTCCAATCTTTTATTCATTTTCTCTTCCTCTGTACTTGTAAAGCTCTTTCCCTCTGTCTTTCTTTTGATTGGGTGTGATTTTCAAACGCCGACTGCGAAGGGAACGACGACCACGACTGTACCAGAAGGGAAAAAGTGTCCTGTGGGCAACTCTAATCTGTTACCAATCATGAAAATTCTCATCCACCAACAAAATCAGGCCCACTGTCAAGAAATGAATGATGAGAATATTTCAAAAAGATAAAGCTTTCGAGACCAAATCCAATTTTCAGACTATTAGTCATGATGCAGATCACATGACAGTCTTTTTATTTGTTTTGGTAATATTCAACACCTTTGTTAGATAATGTACGTCAGTGTCTGTACTAATAATCGCTCTTCATAAATCTGACAGCTGCCAACCCCACACAACTCAAAAACGAACAATGGCAATGACAACACACAAAGCTCCACTCACATTCACAGCCTACCTTAGTGTAAACCCCCCATGACAGTTCCGTCTCTGTCACCATGACGACGATCCCAAACATCCCGAAAATGAGTGCGTAGTCACTGAGCCGCTTCCGCTTTTCAAATAACGCCCTCCGGTGGCCAAGCTTGTAGCCAATGTCCCTGTTCTTCTTCTGCGGCGCCCTGCCTCCACCGCGCCCGCTGCCCTCCCTGACCAAGCTCTCGTTGGATGCCTTGCTGGGGTCTTCGCCGCCGTTGCCCTTGGACACCACCACCTCCAGGCCGGAGCTGTGCAGCGTCTGCAAGGGCTGCGTCTCCGAGTCTAGCTCCGCAAGGTTGCGGCGCGAGGACGCCAGGCTGCCCACTAGTGGTCTCACCACTCCACCATTGTACTTGCAGGTGTTCATGGCTATCTGAGGGAGTCGGCCGCTGCTCTCGGAGAGGGAGGGCTTGGATCCAGCATGGCTCAGCTTCTTCTGCTCGGTGGTGGCCTGCGAACGGGGAAGATAGAAGTAAATGCGACACCATCACAACAAAAAACAGGTGTCTGAAAACTGACAGGTGGCTGAAGAGAAACACACACAGGTGGACTTTAAATAGCGCATTGATGTGGGAGTTATATCTCTGTAGAGGGCAAAGAGAGGGGAGGATCTTGCAAAACACTTTTGGTTATGAAAGCAGACAGATTTAGTTCTCAGCAGGACATTTGGCCAACATACAGTATGAATCAAAAATATCGACAACTCTTGCCTAAACGTCCCAAACCCCGCATTCTCCTCAACAGCTTGTTGTGAGAGCTGGTAACAGAGAAGTGAAGAGGTTAAGTGAAGCGAAGGGTTAAGAATTATTTATACCTGTGTCAGTAAATAAAAATAATATCAAAATATTATAGTCACAGTTGTACAGTTACAACGGCAACTGCCAAGAAGTCACCCTGTGTTGTTATTTCATGTGAGCAAAGTTTTCCTTCAAGAAAGCTCTATCAAAACTAGATGGGTCAAACACGAATAAATAATACATGGACTTTGATGTATAAATAAAACCATATATCCAATAGTGGATCCAACAAAGTGCAGAAAATTGAATCTTTGCGTTGCACAAATTTAGATATGAATGATTAATGTTCGGTATGTCCCTGTTTCCTGTCAGAGAAACGCTCTTACCCAGTAGAGATGAGCCACAATCTTCCCAAACAAGAGCAGAAACGAGGAAAATATGGAGTCTCTCAACTCAGGCATGTCACTGAGACTAAATGTGAGATCCCAACTATTTTAGGAAGAAAAGCAAATGGGAACTGTATACTGTACGTGCATCTTTTTTAGAGTAAGGGCTGATTTAGGGCTGATGTTGGAGGAGACGTCTTGGCAATAGTATGGTCAGTGAATGAACTGTGCATTCTAAATATAATTTCCAATTTTGAATAATATGGGAGAGAATACATGAAACTGCACAATCGTTTTTCAGCCTGATGTCATGGCATTCTGCTCTCCTTGGCAGACAGGGGACAGTTTCTGACCCTGTTAGATGGATCTTCTATCCATGCAGAGGCCGTAGAGCAGTCGCCTCAGAGGCACCTATCAGCCTGTCTATCCACTGCCTTCCCAAGACTCAGTTAGATTATCATAATGGCTTATGAAAACTTCACATGGAACAGTGCTTTTTCCGAAACAAGTTGGGGGCCTGTGATAGCGCCATTGGCCCTTTTTATTCGCCTTGACAAAGCACGCCTAATGCCTTTAAATGTGCTGATGGGAATAAAGAAGGGCGGCCCTAATGGAAATTTACTAACTCCAGTCTTGTGATGCTATCGTCTTGCGCACACTGTGGCTCCATGAGAACAGGACTAAAGGTTAAGGATTAGTGCAGCCCTTAGTGTTTCTAATCCCCTTTTCTGTATTAAATTGCTTTTTAATCTGTGCCATTAGGACACTTTTGAAGACTGCAGTGAGTGAACTTTTGGTTTGAATGATGGGAAATACTATAGAAAAAGATATTAATATCCCAATTGTGGTCAAGATGATGTTCTTTGTAGGAGGGTAAAAATAGAACAGTGCTGAATATTTACATTTTAGTCGCAGTTCAGCAAATTAAAATAATAGCACCCTTCCAACTCAATAAGAAAGAAAACAAATGTAACTATGAGAATAAGTCACTTCATATTTCACTCTAAAATACAGCTTTTCTTAGCAGCAAGAAAAAACAGAAATATCACAAGCCTAACTCAGTATTAAAAAAAAAAAAAAAAATCAACTTAAGCACTCGTGCACAGGCAGAAAAACATATTATTGCAAAGTGTAGAAATATTGTTCAATTGAAGTCAAGTGCGTTGTTTATTTTTATAGGCTACTTTGATACATTTTGGTAAATGTTTTTGAAGTCTTTTCCGGTGCTTTCTTCCTGCATCAAGATTCACACTGGAACTGCTGTCAGCAGCGCTGACTGTAACAACATGATGTCATTCATTCTCAAAAGAGAAAATCCTCCTTTTGTGTAGGAAGTAAATAACTGTGATGTATTTTTAGCCTCAGTCAAACTTTCAGAGTGGTTCTGAGATGCTTGATATGCAAATATGGATCCTGAACTATAATATCTGGGAAACAATCCAACAGCTCCCTCAAACAAAGGTTGTGAATATTTATTAAAAAAAAAAACATTGGTTATATTATCTTTGCATTTATAGGAGTGTATTTTTTACTGTTGTTTTCTTGTCACACACAGTCACCAGATGCCGTTTGGGGTGCAGTACACTGCTCAAAGACCAGACTACCAACATTAGGCAAAGGCAAAGCGTAACAGGGACGACCACCTGACATAAAAACATACATTGTATGAGTTCTAACTGGACATTTGTCCAGTTTGTAATCAAACAAAGAGGCCAGAATGTTTGTAACCAGTGGCTGAAAAAGGCATACAATGTAGAACCCAAATGTGGTTTCCAATCACTAATTACATGGTGATAAATCAGCATAATATAGCCATGTTGTGACAAAGGACAAAGTATGAGCCGGAGATGTAAAAGGAGAACACACTGGGAAGTGTTCCTCCAATAAGGTAAATGAATAGGACTGATGAGGAAACTGTGGGTGAGCTGAGCTGTTGTTACAGCTCAGCTTTAGTTACCTGTTTATGGTGATCATTCGTCACTGAACCAGGTCACGACTGACCCAAATATGAGCAAATGTTCCATCAGTCAGTTTGTGTGGATGCACCTTTTGGCATTTCAACACATTAACGAAGGATTCGGTGGATTATCTAATAACAACAACAACAACAACAACAACAAAAAAAACAACTGTCAGAATACGGAAGGACAAACACCTTTTTCCTCCGTAAGAATGAGGACTCCTCACATCCTGATCCAAACCTGAAGCCACTCAGTCACTTCTATATTCTCACCGATTTAGTCAGCCACGCTCCCCTCTCTTTTCCCATTTCTCCTCCAACCTGACTCAACAGTGCAAGGGCACAGCAGACCAGCATTGCCCTTGTTGTCCTGTGATGCCCCTGCAGAGTAGACACAGGAAGGTTGCCCAACCAGTCAACCAACAGCTCACTTTCATTCCAAATGGTACGCTGCATCGTGACTCTATGAAATGGAGCCCCATAATCAAATTGAAAAAGCCCCAGTGCAGAACAGTTTAAATGAAGGCAACTTACTGTCTCACTCTTCTTTTTCTCTTTCTGTCTTTCTCTGCAGTCAGCCCAAATCTAATAGAAAATCCTCATTCTTCAGTCTTGTATGGGGCCACTGTGCTGCAGTTGTGAGGGCTTATAAATCCTAAAAATGGAATTGTGCCTTATAAACCAAATGCGTTCAATTCTGTGTGTCTGTTTGTGAGTTTGAGCATGTGGATGCCCGTCTGTTTAATAATGTGGTGTGTGTGGTGTGTGGTGTGTAGGTGGGTGGGACGTTGTGTGCATATGTGTGATAGTTGAACAAGCTGAGCCTCAGCCAGGCATTGGATTAGGTTGGACACTGATGCAGACAGTGTACAACAACAAAACAAGCGCAAGGAGGAATTGCTCTAGAGGATCCACGTGTATGTGTAAAATCTGAGAACGGTGGACAGATGCTGACAAGGCTGACAAAAAAGGAAGATCACAAGAGAGGAAAAAAGAAGAGGCAAAAGCAGCAAAATAAGGCAGAGATCTAAAAATTGAGGGAACACAAACAATAGAAGGGGTGAAAAAGAAAGCGACAAATGAAAGAAGAGGGAAGAAAGCTCCCTGTGGGTGTCTCTGCCAGCCCCGGGAATGATTGAGAGCTGCAGGCTATACTTTCCAGTTTGTCCCTGCACCCTAGACACTGTCACATTTCTCTGACAAGCTGGCAGGCATCAGGGCTCCTCCGTCCGTCCCTGACCAGCATGTGGATCATTACCCAGCAATTGTAAAGACAGAGGAAAACCAGAGGCTGTAGCCCCACACTAATAGAGGAAAATCCCCATCTGCACACTGCGATGATGGAAATAAATTGTGTGCCTTTAATGAAGAATCTTGTAATAGAATCAACTATTCAGAAATGCATACCATAATCCTACCAATTGCTTTTTTATGTCATCTTTATCAAAATACGATTTGTTCTCAAAAGCAGAAAGTGTGAGCGTCCAGTTTTATTAAGGGTATATTTATAAGGATATGTTCATTTACAATAGATTCGTGAGATATTATATTATGACTTAAAGCACTTTTACCCATGCAGTTCACAGTAGTATTTATATAAATTTATGTAACTAACCATCTCGCTCATTTAAATTTATAAATCGGACAGACATGATACAAATACCATCCATTATTGTCAAAATGTCTTACTTTCGAATTAATGATTACATGCATGGTCACGGATGGTTTTCAAAAGTTTGTGTGAATGCTTGCGATCTAGAGTAAATGAATCATCTGTAATGTAAGACATCTGTTTGTAACCTTCCCAGTAAAACTTTGGAGATCACCACTATCAGCTACCATTTAGTGAGAACGAGTAGTTGCAAGTGGAAGATCTGTGCTGTGTTATCAGTGGCCCCAATTAAATCCCTATGTTAAAAAAGAGAATAAAAAGAGTGATATCTACACATAACAAATTGTGGGCACATTATATATGTATAAAAATCAAGTTCAACACTACAATCGCCTCAGGGATGCTACAACCTTTACTGAAGCAAAGAACTAGCCTAGAGAAAATATGGGACAATGGAATTAACTGACAGAATAAAAAAGAGGAGATTCTCTTACTGTTAAGATTAGTGCTGGCGCCACTGAAAGATCGCATTCACTTATACTATGAATCATCTGAAACATGTTGTGTCCATAATTAGTTTGGCTTTAGTGCATTCACACAGCAGCAAAAATATACAACAATAAACAGAGATTTAAAAAACAGGCATACTGTTATGTGGAAATGAGATTAAAACAAGATTATAAAAAAGATTCTTTTCAAAATAAGGAAATAATAATATAAAAATATAAAAATGCAGTGTTGTCTTTACAACAGCAATCACGGATGTTAAGTCTCAAACACAAAAATGTGCTGATGCAGAAATTCAGTTTATGAATCATTGCCTGAACTTTCACTCGCTACACAAGCATTGTGGAAAATGATGGCAATTTGGTAAAAGAGACAATTATTTGTTTATTCTTTCATTCCGCAGTTAGCGATTTATAAGAAAAAAAAGCAGCCAAAAACAAAACAAGCCCTCTGTGGAGAAAAGGACACAGGTACATGCCTGTGGGAATGTGTTATTGTTACGACTAATAACATACTGTGTTCAAGCGAGACACATTGCTATTATAATTAGGACCCAACAAGGTTACTCCATGTGTGCTACTGTGAGTGTGTGTCGTATAAACTAGGTCCTGGGGAGATTGGGGTTAGAACGGAAGGGGGAGTTACTTTCCCTGTGGGACACCCCTGTCTCATTAGAAACAATTTTAATTTTCAGCAAATTAAAAGAGGGGGTTGTTAGAAACTTGATTTGTAGATCAGGGCCATAAAGGATGAGCCAATGCTGGTAAGATGGTTAACAAACTAAACCTTGACCTTGGTGATGTGTGAATCAGCCATTTCTAGTGTGTACAATACATAATAGTGTGATCAAAATGTATCATGTTAAACACATTTAAATAGACATGAAAAAGGCAGGTGTAAGGTGCAGGTTTTTCTTATCTCTTCCCTATCAATGTAATAAAGTGGCCGTTGTATCCACTGATATACTGCCAACAGAAGCTGCTTGCTTGTTATATGTTGTTGCCATAAAGTCTGCTTGGACAGTCAACAGTGCCTCCTGTTTTTCTTCCATCGGGTTGTCAGACTTCAGACCCATAAATAAAAACAACAACAACTGTGGTCTTGTTATGTAATATGATTTTTTGTTACATGTATTTTTACACAGTAAGACAAGATGAGAAAATGAGTATTCTTAATATCTGCACAACAAAAATTGGAGTATGTCTTTAATTGGTTGGAGAACGGAAGAAAGCAGAACTTGAAAATGTACAAGGATTATGGAAAATAATCACCTGTTCAATATCAATGTCAACTGAAAAATTCAGATGCGATATTCACAGTGTTGATGTTGATGCATGAATGCCTCCATAAAACCTTATCCTCTAGGTTTGACATTGTACATGGAAATGGTACAAGAAGAGCATTCCAATGTTGCACTAATCAACTCTCTAAAGCATCCTCTTTATTTTAGCTAATCAACAGTATTGCCCTATTCGCCTCCATAACTCCCATTACGGCTGATTGCTTGAATGATGCCAGATTTGTGCTGATAAACCCCTTGTGAAGAGGCAGACCCACTACTTGACATATTCCCACACAAACTCAAACTTCAGAGAGGAGGTTCAGGCAAGACATCTTCTCTCGTGCACCTCTGACATGCATTTAGCCGAGGACATTCTTTTAGAGCAGTGTGTCTCAGAGAGCAGAAGCTCAAGAACAAACAAAAGAATTCTGTACATACAGTAGATTGTGGGCTCTTACAAGATATGTTGAAAATGTCACGCTAAGTGTGACTACAGTTTAAAGAGTTTCAGGCATATTGGTTGTAACCCAAAACAAATGGTTTTACCTAAAAGGATGGCAAGCTATGGGTAAATTTAACTCATTTAAAAAGACATATATGACTAATGTTAGAGAAGTATATCCCCAGTCATCTCCCATTACTCCTCTCCCTGCGGCTTGTCCAGAGTAAAAACGTTGCACTATATTCTGCAATAGAAAAATAATAGATGGCACGATTGGGGGAGATATTTACTGTGTCGTTCAATGTGCTGAAAACAGAAATCATGACACATTGTCAAGTGACTAGTACAGTAATAGAATAGCAGTGCATGTGAATGACTACATTACTACCGTATGTAATATAACACAATAGTAGTGTAGTGTTTGTGTGACAAATGATAATGGTGTGTGTAAAAGACAGTTTATGTTGCATTATATGTTTCAGGACAAAAACCTATAAAAACGTTCATATAAAGTGTGATTGCAGTGGCTAGTGTAGATTAACGTCACATACTGTCCATTATCAGTTATTATGCTATATATTTTACAGTAGTGTCTGGGATGAGTATACTTATGTCTTTGAAAATAATGTGTGACTGCACACGTAAAGAGGGTACAGTAGTGTGTGGACAGGAAAGTACAGCGTAACAATATGTAATATTACGAGCCTGTACAGAACAAATATGAATTATGACCTAAATGGCCTCTCATACTTGTGTCATTTTTATCACCCATGAAAAGACCAATAATGCATGTGGCCAAAGATATACGATGCACACAAACACACTCAGAACATTTCGCACACACACACACACGCAACCACCAAAGCTTGAAATATAGTTTAGTCCATGGGACTCTGAAGACTAAACCATCTTCATTAGGTGACTGCTCCCCTGGCGGCTATTTGACATCCCAGCAGGACCACAGCGGCCATATATCCGTCACAAAGATTATCACCCTTAAGTGCTCCATAACCCACGCCACAATGCCACAGTCTTAACCTGCAATCAAGTCTGCATCCACTACTGGGAGAACAACAACGTCAATGTATAAATGCCACCACCTGACAACTTATATTTTCATTGCTAGGTGATTGTAAGTCATTTGAAAACGAGCCCTTGGTAAATTTAGGCCGAGGCAGTTTCTGTCTATTCCCAAGGCAAAAACATCAATAAAGGAGAGAGACGCCAGGACAACCTATAGCACAGGACAGATCGATCAGCCAACAAACTCAGTAAAGATTGACTGGAGAGTTGCCTGGAAACATCCTGCTTGAGATTTATGACGAGGGTAGGACACAAGCCAGCGGGAGAAACTGGAATACAAGACAGAGAGAAAAAGAGAGGCGGGGAAGCAGAGGAATTTTCATTCTGATTTCACCGATGTCTTCAGGAGAATATATAATTATATTAAGATATTGGTTTGCACTTGTGGGGACTTTCTTGTGGTAAAGAAACTAAAGAAACACTTGGACTTTTAATCTGAAAACCTTTCAGTTGCATTCCTTGTATTGTGTCTTTCATGTTTACAGGACCTACCTGTTAAAAAAAAGGAGGTGAAATCTCGTGAGTCAGCAGTATGCCTTTGACATTCCAAAGGGAAAATGACTGAAACAGTAACAAGATGAAATCAGAAGATACCAGGTTTCATTGCTCCTCCACTCCAACAGAGAGCTCTTACGTCCCTTATGTCACCGGCTCCAGGGTGCTCTTACTGGTGCAGCCGTCTTCTGTGGACTTGAGCTATTTGAATATTCTTATCTGGCTCTGAACCCCCTTCTTTTCTCTGGTCAAGTGAAACAGTGGCCAGTTGTAAAAGAAGTGCATTTATATTCACCCGCAGAGGCTTCTTGAAAAAAATAAAAAATAAAAAAAATAAAGTAACACACACACTGTATTTTTACTGCACTGCAGCTTGTTTTCAAGTAAGTGAACCTTAACCAGGCCACACACTGTACTGTAACTGGCCAAATATCTGACTTTAATACTAGTTTATTACAACTTATATGATAAAAGTTCTGGGCATTGTACAGCCTCCAGCTAGTTTCCTCTGTGATCTTTCTTTCTTTTTCTTTTTTTTTTTGGTTATGAAATTAAGGGCAGCAGTTTTCTAATGCCTCGAGGGCCCTTTAATGTAAATTGATTCTATTAAAAAAGAGGGAGAGCAAGAGAGAGAAAATAGATGGCTAGGAGCAAATGAATGATGATTGAAAATGGACCCTCAAAGAAAGAGGAGAGAACGAGGTGGAAGGCAGCTTTGTTGGTGAAAGGGTTAAAGAGAAAATAGCAGTGACAAAAGGGGAAGTGCAGGCCAGTGGCCCATTAATGGGTTAACAGTCCGAGGGAGGCTGATAATGGATGCTGGCTGGCACAGCTGTATAGGAACTACAACACAGAGAGCCAAACGCCATAGAAACCAAGAACATAAACCAGAGAAAAAGACAAGGAGATGGTCTCAGCAAGGAAAACAGGGCACTCCTCTTTTTTCGTGTCAGTGTGTCAGCATTGTGTGAACACTTGTGAACTAAATCGAAAGAATAAAAGTAGCGCTCATACACTGTGATAAAAACCTTTGCTTTCATCCACTCGCTTCTCAAAACAGTGCTGAATAAAACGTGCACTCTCATTAATACGTACGACACAGTTTGCCCTCTTTGTAAACATGACTGCCGATGCATAATTAAGCACAGAGACCAGATGCTGTGGCTCAAAAGCAGGAAATTGTTGGAGATGAAAACTCTGCAGTGACACAATGTGGGACTCCTGAAGAGGAGGCTCTTAAACCAGACGACAAGCTGTCATAGAGTAAATGTGGCCATCACCTTCTGTAGGCAAGACTGCAGCTTCTCCATGATAATGATATGCCGATGCTCTGCTCCCAGTTACTGTGTGTTTGCACATAAGAAATAACAGATCATGTGAATGTGCACAGACACACAAAACGAATATGGCAGCACATACACATAAATACCAGAAAAATACCCCATGGAGCAGATGTTTTTGTGCATCTTACAACGCCTCCAGTCAATCTCAGAAGACCAGCAATTGTGTTATCCATGAAAACTGTTTCATATTCTCCAGCTAGGTGATTTGAGGTAACGGGGGAGGGGACTAAGAACGCTGAAAGAAAACAGCTTCATTGAACTCGTTTTCGGTTCCGATATGTTAAGCATGTGTTGGAAAAGAGCCACTATGACTGGTAGCATAATTGCTCACAGACTAATTTGCATGTATTAGACACACAACCTGTATAGTAGACATACATGTACAAAGGCCCCCAGATTAGAGGCTGGCTAATGACTCAGAGGGCATTTTTGTTGCTACGAAAGTGTAAAAAAAAATAAATAAGTAAACCCTCAGATTTTCTATAAACAGCTGAAGACAGAGTAGATTTGACAAGAGGTAGATTTAACTAGACTTCCTATTCTTCACTAAATATTTGCCAGTGGACAGAAGAGCCTTTGATTGAGTTTTACAGGGGAATGGTGTATCATGCACTGTAAATGAAGCAGTGCTGCAGCTCAGGGGATCAAAAGACAAACTCTGACCTGAGGGGATAAAGACCTGATGAGAAAGGGGGGGTATCCAACGAGAGAGCACAGGCAGAGCCGGGTATCGAATACACACACATTTATTGACATGCAGCAGTGGCACAAGCACAAACACACACACACACACACACACACACTTTTACACAAAGCAAACACTAGCAGTATGAAATTTCGCAATGGCAGGAGCAGCTCTCCAAACTTACATTTTCAAGGGCAGGCTGCGAGCGAAGCATCAGCCGACTGTGTGAGCAAAGCATGATGAAATCACAACTCTCTCACATCTTGTTAATGCACTCTGCTCTCCCACCCAACACTGTGTTTAACAAACATTCGGAAACAGCCAGCAGGAATTTTGCAATGACTCAATGGGCTTACGCACTGACAGGGTAGGAAGCTAGAGAGGCACGCATATTCTCACTCATACAGTATGAAGCCGTCACTGTATATCTGAATCTCTTTCTAATGAATGGCAAATATCTGCTTAGAGCTGCATTACTCATACTCTCATCTCTTTGTGTTGCGATCATGCCCTTATGCAGGAACAGCCTCAGATCAATAACTTAATTAGCCATAAGGCATATGCATTGTGGTGATGTATTATATGTCTGACATCGCTTGGCGAGAACCTCGCAGGGATTACCATATAAATGAACTGTGGTCATTTATTAAGCTAAGAGCTGTGATGGGGGCTACAGAATAATGATAATAATAATATATAAAAAAAATATCAAACCTCCAACACACATTAGAGAAAGGAGACATCGTCAGAGGTTCAGCAGTCAAGTTAAACATTTTATCGACTGCTGGCAGAGCAAAAACATCTGCCATGCTGTGACTGTATCTGTGGAGTAAGTAACCACTGAGAAACCCCCCCCCCAGCCCGGAGCACGCTTTCTTTACACTCTTTGTGTTCAACTGGACTGCAAGTAATTCAATACACTTCTCCTTGTGCAGGCTCACTCAAATGAATCGCAAAGCGAATATTAAGTGGAGTCGTACACCACTTACAATAACATCACTGTTTGGGTGGGCTGCCCTACACTGTGTGTGTGTGTGTGTGCACGTGTGTGTGTTAAACACACGGGTAAAATAAATGTTAAATCCAAACGATAATCTTGTTCTGCACATGATTCTTTGACCAAACTCAATACCCCCGAGAGAGACAGATACACAATAGCAGGCTGATCTCTCCATAGCAACACACACGGTAACACAAATCTATTTCAGAGCAGCAGCGCAACCGTGCGCTTTAACACAGCAGATAACAAAAAAAAAAAAAAAGAAAAGAAAAATAAGGAAAACAGCAATCAATTTTTCTAAGAGCCTCATGTTCATACTTACTGCCTGTGTTTCCAGCTGCAGCCAAATCTAACAGGCTCCCAGCTCCGCAGCCTGCGGCCAGCCCTCTTCATACAATTGTGCGTGTTATCAGAGATCTGCAGCAGCGCCGCTCCTCCGTCATATGCAGAGGTTGTGAACTAGGATCTGCCCCTTGTCTGACATTTAATTGTTCAGCGGGGTGTGTGTTTGCTTTCAAGGTGTTGGCTGCCCTTCACGGACTCAAAAGCACAAGGCGGTGGAAACACGGGCGCCTAATGAGGGGAAAACAAACGGAGTCCCTGTACCAACAGCGCAGAGATGACCGATAGAGAGAGTTTACATCAACATAATGTTTCTCCTGGCATGGGCCTGTCTCCTAAATCATAACGCAGTAAGCAGATCTGTCGGCATCAATTGTTCCAGCTCCAGCATCCAGTGTTACCTCAGAGCCAACACAAACACACAGCTACTTTTTAAAGAGTCAGCAGCCCAATTACTGAAAGGGGTGGGGGAGCAGAAAGTATTCTCAAGTACTCTGGTTCTTTTCACTTAGAACAAATAGTCTCTGTCTTAATTAAAGGCAAACACCGAACACTTGAATGGGAAAACAGGATGATATTATTATATTATACAAATATTCCAAACTGTTTGGAAAAAGGCAGAAGATCTGTTTGATTGGCCCATTGCTGAAGCTACTGTTCCTTTTCCTGGAGGGACAAATTTCAGTCACAATCTATTCTTCAAAGCTTTTAAACATAACCAGCACTAAACATCCTACAGACAGCATCAAAGAGACACTAAGTTGGTTGCAAGTGCCACTTTGATATATACTGTGTTGACCTTTACTAGATCATATAGGGTGATTATACGCGTGTTGGACTGCACTTTGGCAGGAGCAGCACAAAAGGCTTTTCTGTAATAGCTTTCCTCCTTTTTCGAGCCATCCATTCTGCAATGACACATACAACCTTATGTTCTCCAGGAAGGTAGGCTGGCACTTGTCTGACACACACACACACAGTTAGAGCTGCAGGAGAGCAGCTTAGAGGCCCAGTGCACCCAGCAAACATGGGATGTGGCAGCAGGAGGAAGCCGTGGAACCAGGCTGTGAATATTTTTCTTATTGCTTTTAAGCCTCAATCTGATTGATTCCATTTGAATTGGCAACAAAATACTTGGTTGTTGTTATAACTATCAAATACTTGCCATAAAGCACACACTTTTTGAATGACCAAAAACCCATTAATCATTGAAAACCAAGCAAAATACCAAACCCAACGCTAACACTAACCCAATTGCAGCTTCTCAATTGAAATGGTTAATTTCTTTGTCTTGTATGATGAGACAGAAAAATTGATGGGAGAGAGATATTTAAAAAAAAAAATCTATTTAGCTTAGTGAAATTATTAAAGACATTTTTACATTTCTGACATTTTTAAAGATAATGATTAATACATTGATCAAAAATAATCAATCATAATTCTTTTAATTATCTGAAGACTTTCATCATCAACTATCCTGATAATTGTTCCGAATCTGCTCTGTAATTCTATATAATTAAAATGTTTAATTTTCTGGTTTTGAATAGTTGGATTAATCAAATGATCCATCTCAAAATGTTGACTTGACCCTACTTACAAAAATTATTCAAAAGCAATATAATCTTCAAATTGATTAATTGAATAATCTTTATTTGTCTGACAAATCAACATATTCATAAATAATAATTGAACTGTTTATTGTAGTTTTTATCTTGTGGAATAATTCACCAGTTTTGGGTTTCCACAAACAAGCGACAAAAGTCACATTAACATAATTCTAAAAAATATGAAGTCATAAATGTGAAAATTAAAGCACTTCCTATTTCTGGGACATCTCTTGTGTTTCCAAGTATTTCACTCACCCTCATTGGATCCTTTTTAGTTCATTCCTTGGACTGAATGAAATCTGACAAACATAGGTGGCCAATCATAGCTTGTTTTTTTTGGGTGGGGGGGGGGGACAACGTCTGTGTATCCTTAAAACTCTGCCTTGTCAAACCTGAGCAAATCCACCAGTGTTTATGTACTACAGTGACCTTGCAGGGGATATCACCAAAGCAGTAAGTGGCAGACATTATAGTACTTACACAGCCTATCACAATAGAAGCAGCAATGCACCTTTCAAAGCACAGTGTTATTGAGGCAGGACACAATATCGTACAACCTGCCTCCAGTCCAGTGGGCTAGCTATAGAGTTTCAGGCTGTGCTGTGGGATACTGTAATTGTATCCACTTTATCAAGCCGTTGTGTCACAAGTGTTTTGTTTAAGGGATTTCAAATGGAAGTCGGGGTTGGGGCTGTCTCATTAAGGCTGTGCCAATAAGATGTAACCACGATCCCGCAAATATCCGCAAACAGATAAGTATGTCTAGCTGTATCAAAAGACTTTTGCATGGTTGGATCTGAGCAAATGGAAAAGGTTTGATACTTAGGCAGAGTATGTCATGGGAGCACTTCTAAGATTTTTTTCCCTCAGATTTACTGTTTCATGACTGAAATGGGATAATATCATACTTGTGTAATAAATAGCTGTGTACAGTCCCACTACAAACTACTACTTTGGTTTACAGTGGAACAACTGTACTTACCACACACCCACATAACATGTGTTACAGTGCTATCTTTTGGTAATCTATCAGGAAACTAAGTGTCAGTTTTTCAGTTTCGTATTTCTGATAGTCATGCCGTGGATTTCTGTATGACGACCGCCTCACAAATACACCTTGTAATGTTCATATTTTATATTACAACCCATTTTCATATTAATGGAAACTTAATGACAGCAACAACAAAAGCAAAACAAAAGCAAAAAAAAAAAAAGTTTACTTTCCCCTCAATCATTCAGTCAGGCTGTTTTGTTCTGCTGATGCTCCAAAATCGAGCCAAGTTCAGAACAGTCATGTCAAGGTGGCTAGATGTACCACCCCTTACTACGGGTGCCAGCTCAGCCCCTGAAAACAGCACCAGCATTTTAAAGAGAAGTCTGGTGCTTTTATTTAAATGCTGCACCCTCATCAGTGCCTGCTGTTCTTTCCTCTCTCCTTCCCTGTGATAGAAAAACTTCACCTTGAGTAAATGCCAGGACAGGGAAAACAAAAAGAACGTTGGGCACTAAACAAGGGATCAGGTAATCAGGTAAAGCTTTAAGGAAAAAAAAAAAACAAACAACAAAACAAAACAATGTCTCAAACAATGTGAACGCCTGTATGATCAAAAATTAGCAGTGAAGGGGCTAACTCCTGACGGGAGATGATTTATCCCATCCTTTTGTCAGCCGACAAAAATGATTTGCAACAACTCACTTTTTTTATATCTTTAACCGGTTTGCCTTTCCTCTGAGCAGAAAGAAAAACCGTTTAACTCACTCATTTATCAACTCGATATTGAGCAAATATACAAATGATGATGAAAACTACTTTCCAAGATCAGTAACATTAACACCGCCAGTAAATCCACATCTTTAAATAATCAGAAAATAGATTTTACATCAGTTGGATGAAACTTATTTAAATGTTCCCTCAGAACAACCTTTTCTTCTTTGTGTCTCTTTCCTTTTTCCTTTCAAACATACATACACTTTCCCCTTGTAACCAGTTTTAAATAAACCTATGCTTTCGTTTTCTGCAGAAATATTTTATCTTGTTTAACAACCTTTGCTCCACAGCAGATCCCCAGCATGCTCCCATGTATGCAGTCATTTTCTCTGTCTGCCCAGTCAGCTCACTTATCCTATGGATTATCTTGTTCTAGCATGTTGGATGAGACGTAAAGAGCCCTTTATAGTTTATATCGTTTTTTCATTATTGCTGCAAACTGTCATTGTGCCAATGCTGTTGTTGGAATTATTAAAAAAAACGTTTACAGGAGTGTTGGACAGTTGTGCAGATCATACAGCACATGCTACTGTAGAAAGTGAGTTTGGGAGAGTGTTAAACAGCAGGCAGCAGCTGCTCTCCCCGACAACTACAGGCCTAATGATATAAAGCTATAACCATTATGTCAGAAACGGTGTCTGAAAACCAAACTATTAAAATTCCCCCGCTCCGACCAGCCTCTGTTCTGTGGAGACAACAGGCGCTTTGTTTCTGATTCAGCGGCCGCGGAGCGTCATTTGAATATTTTCAGTGAGCGACCCAAAACAACGCCGCAACACGGAACAGGTGTGTGTTCGAGCGCGCATTTGTGTGTGTGTGTGTGTGTGTGTGTGTGTGTGTGTGTGTGTGTGTGTGCGCCGCCGCGATGGCGTTTTTCGTGCGTGCACTCGCCTGCTCGTGTGACCAAATGAAAGCAGCAGGTTACATGGGAAATATTCCGGAGTGAGATGCCCGGCAGGTGCATAGGGGGCTTTTTTTTTTTTAAGGGGGAAAGCTGCCTAACATTGAATGACGACTCCAACACCCCACCTTCACATAGGCTACACACAAAGACATGCCGAGCGCGCACACAGCGCGCACACAGACAAATGTGTTTTATCCAAATCATATGACAGGCGTGGTCATTGAATAAAAAAAAGACAACCTTTAGACCACTTTGTTTTTGTGATCGGAGGGCAAATTAGCTGCGATGTCGCATGAGAAAATGGGAAGGGGAAAAAAATCCAGGCTACCTTATGGAGGTCGATGCGTATCCTCTCCTCTCCTTTATGCGGACTCTCCGGCCACAGGTGATAGCTGGAGCCGTAGTTGGGGCTGTCTTTGCTGCTATTGCTGCCGGTCGCAGATGAGTTCCCCGCGGACGCCTGCTGCGTTGCCGGGGGGGTTTCGCGGGAGTCGCGGGTTAGTAGCTGCACCTGGTCGCCCTGCGCGGCGGTCCTCCCAGACTTATTGCGGTCTTGTTCACAGTGCTGCGGACGCTGGGGACAGAGCCCCAGTGCGCCTTGCTGCTGCTGCCGCTGCTGCTGCTGCTGCTGCTGCTCTGGCTGTTGCAGCAGAGTAGCCTGGCGAGTCCTACATAGCTCTCCTGAGCCGCTGGCGCAGTAGTTGATAGGCAAGCTGCTCCCCACCAGGAGCTGTTGCTGCGCTCGTAATTGTGGGATCTGCTGTTTCTGCTGCTGCTGCAGGTCCTGAGTCTGAGACTCAAATGCTCTCCTGTTAGCTTCGGTTGACTCACATACATTTAAAGAGCGCCCTTTCTGCGAGTTTGCACGGATTCCTTCAGGGGAGGGGTTCCTCTGTTGGAGTCTTAAATGACTGTGCTGTTCATGCTGTTGATGCTGTTGATGCTGTTGCTGCAACAACTGCCTGTGGTCTCGGTGTCCTCCTGTTCCTCCTCCTCCCCTGCAGCGGTCCACGATGCTCGCCTGTTGGTGATTATTGGCACTCCTTCGGAGTCGATCCCCCCTCTTAGTTTCCCGGGAAAACAGCAGCGAGGAGGAGGACGACGTCGGTGGCGGCGGTAGTATAGGCGGCGGAAAAGGTGGGGAGGGCTGCGGTGGGAGAGAATCGACTGGATGGTGCTGATTTGGAGGAAGGCTCGCCTCCTGCTCGGAAAAGCTGCAGTGGCAGCTCGGAAAAACAGGCTGCTTCTGTGACTGCGGCGGCAGCGGCTGCTGCTGCTGGTGCTGGGAGCCGGCCGGGGCCCAGGGATCCCGCTGCAGGTGCGCCGGCTGCCCGGTGCCGGGTTCACAGCCCCGGAGTGAAGGTCGCTGGGCGGTGTCGTAGCTCGCCAGAGGTAGAGGGTCGCCGCTGTGGACGGGTCTCCGGGCGGGCTGGCTCAGACAGGGGAGCTCCTGGAGGCTCTGGCGGTGAGCGGCGGCGGTGGTCGAAGTGCGGTCTCGGTGGTGAGAAGAGGGCGGGGGCGGCAGGCTGAAGACGGGAGCGTCCGGGTCTCGGCTCTGGGCGCTGCTTCCTGGCTGTCCGTCGGGGATTTGGTGCTGATGGACAGCTCCCGCGTACCGATGCCGCATCCCCTTGATCGCCTCGTCTCGCTGTGGTTGCTCCTTTGCCGTGCAGAGCTCCGACACCCGTTCATTGCGATCAGTCCCAGCTGAATAGGACCGACTTGTATCATTGGTAGGTTTGACCAGGACCTGCCTTAAAACGTCACTGTACAGCCAAAACACCGCCTTCGACTGAATATCGGTCCATTGCCTGCTATGCACACAGGTTGCAGTGGATCGATCATTCCTTCAGGGTGTTAGGATATTACAAGAATGGGACTGTGGAGATGCATAAATGTATTTAAATCCGGCTCACATGGTCGATCACCTTGATCCACTGTGGAGCCGATAAATCGACTTTGTCAATGTTGCCATAACCGCCCTGCATAATCAGAAATCACTTTTACTGCTACGTCACCTCAACAGATCCACAGGCCTGTCAAACATTGTATTTAGCTGAGATACAGCTCGGTACCACTGTGGATCATTATGATCAACTCTGACTGATTTCCTTCCCTCCAAGTTAGATGTCCCCAAAGTGCCGGCATTTAAAAAACACGACAAGAAAAGGAGGCAAACCGTATCTATTTCCAAAACACATTTCCACTTGTTGCCCAACAGAGAACCATAAAGTGAACGGGGCTGTTAGGATTACCTCATGCCATACACACCGTGCCTTGTAGTGTGCTGTTTAATTATTTAGCAGAATATGCCTGGTTTTGTATTACCAGGCAGAAATATTAAGAACGGGTGCTGCATGCAGAGGCTGCAGTCGGCTGGCAGTGTGTATGTGTGAGCTGCTGCTCGCTGTAATAACATGGTAAAGGCTTTACTGCCACCGCAGTCATTCAGAAAAGCGGTTAGGTGGAGACAGAGGCGAAGCGCAGAGCGGTCTGAGCTGCAGGAGTCAGGGGCCGCATCGATCTTCTGTTGGCGTGTTAGATCCATAGTCCATCGGACGTCGATCTGCGAAATTGGGATCATTCATTTATTAACAGAGGACCCATACTGACAAAATACTACTTTTTAAATGTCGTTAGTAGCCTAAAATAATACTCACTAATAAAACTACACAAACCACCTCGCACCAGTACTGACCAGGCAGAAAGAACACAAAGTAGGATTTCCTCTCTTTCTTTCATCAGACAGTGTTTCTTGTACTGGAACTTCATTGAGTTAATCGAGATCTCTGAGCTCACATTTTGGTAAAAATTTGGGATTTAAGGGAAACACCAGGAAGGTAGATAGCTATGGAAGAGTATAACTAGGTAAGAAACCGCAGCATTACATTTAAATAATATCAAACCAACTTAAGTATTGTGGGGTTTTAAAGACTTAATTTTTTTTTCTTAAATATGGCATAGATTAAACTGAATAACTAAGTACCTTTCAATTAAGCTTAGGATCTCCAGGGTCTTGCTGTATTAGTATGAGAAATATAGCAGCTTGATAGATAAGCAGTCGCTTCAGATGTTTTGGTCCCGTTCCAGTGATCTATCCAGAAATCCATCAAATCATATTTAAAGTCAAACAGAAAATATTGTCTTGTTTTGTGTGCATTTTACTTGTTGATATATCCTCACTCCATAAGAGGCTGAGCAAATTATTTTTTAAGGAATAAACAACGTAAAACTCATAACTTTCTGGCAAAAGAGAGAGACAGAAGCTGAGGACGAGCCAAAGAAGCGGGAGGGGATGGAAATGGGGAGGAGGCCAACTTTTACATCATACATTCATCACACACAGCCATTCTTAATAAGTAATAATCCTTCCCTTAAAGCTGACTCAGCCATTTGCGAGTTTTGATGAGTCTAAAGACTGCAGCAGTGGCACACTTTGCCTAACCACTAGAAGAGAGCTGAGGTAAACTCTGTTTTATAGCTACATGAAGTTGTGCAGGAATCTGGAGTGGGGCTTTGCTCAGGGCTTCATCGGAAACCTGATCATTTTCATTAAGTAATTGGTCGCTGAGACCTGTGTGAGTTCTTTGAGGAGATGGAGTTTCATTTGCCTGTTTGGGAAGCAATGTTACAGCTTCCCCATAAATAATTAAATTCAACTTTACAACCCCTGGATACACACAAACACTAAGTCACCAACCAGACATACATGCCAGTTATTCTGTATCTGTACACCCCCAACCCCTCTTCAGCCCACACACTCACACACACACACACACACACACACGACCATAACATCAGTAACGGCATTATTTCATCACTACGCAAAAAAAATCCTCTCTCTAGCAAGAACTGAATTTCGTGCCTTCTAAATGCATGCAGCAGTCAAACCTAGCTTACGCCAATTATGACGAAAAGCATGTTGTCTGTCTCTATCCATTTTAGCCACCAAAAACAGAAGCAGCAGAAGATCTGTGGCACTAAAACGGTAGAGGAAAAATGGAGGAGGCCAATGGCTGCAGCATGTAACACAGACAGTAGATAAGGAGCCTGTAATTACAGAGAAAGAGAAAACCAACCAGGGAGAAGCAGAGGGATGTGTAAGTAGTCATGTGTATACGTGAGAGAGAGCGAGAAACTGATAGTCTGCACAGTTGTGTCGGTGTGCGTGTGTGCACGTGTGAGCAACACAGGACAGAGAGGGTTAGATATCTAAAAAGAGCAGGTGCAGCAACACAGAATGGATCAAAAGAGTTGAATTTAAAAGAAGAAGAAGACAGAAAACGTGTTGTAGTGTGAAGTAAAACAAAAATAATTACACAGGTAAAGAGATTAGCCTATTATCTTACCACTGAAAGATAAGTCAAATATCCTTCTCTAATCACTATTCCTACATACAGTGGTATATCGTTGTGTGGTTTTTTTAACATCATCTATCTGATGTGTCTATAATTTTATTTATTACTAACCTGAACAGTATGATTGCATGATTAAATCAAATGATGTGACGGAGAGACAATAATTTTTCTGCTCTTCTGTCTTGAAATACCAGGTAGGATGTGATTATGACATATGACATAGCTGTGCTCAACTAATAACTATCAGCAGCTCATATCTGTTACTCTGCATGCAGAAGCACATGTAGACAGAGCAAACCAAGTAAGAACAAAAAGAAGTATGCAAGGTTTTCAAAACCCCAAGTGCGATCTGCTGCAAAGTGACCCTCTGCATTGTTTTTCCTTGCCTTGTTATGTGATAGCCATGGAGTGGAAGGCTACCATCTTGAATTAGTTTGTCAATTCACTGCATGTCATGGCTATGACTGTCATCTCCCTCAGCTATGACTAACTGGAGAGATGCCTCAAGGATAGAGTGAGTTTGAGGCTCTAGAAGCAACATCGGACCTTGATACAGTGGTGTTAAGCCAGTGAATAATTTGACACATATTCTGCTGGACTGCGTAACCACTGATATACTCTACACATGATAAACAACCTGCGATGTCATAGATAAGAGACGAGTCGTGACTCAACCCGAGCTGCGGCATTGTGGCAAGCTCAGTGCAGCCGGTGTGAGATGATACCAAGGGAAAGCTTGAGACAGTGTGTCTGAGAGATACAGACTGCCAGCCACGGCTGTGACAGGGCCCTGCGGCCAATGGTGGAATTTATCTCTGACAGCTCAGATCATTAGTTAGATTTGCTCCAGCTTCTCAAATGACTAAGCAGCTTTGCCATCATTCAGGAAGAGGCAGGTACATGAGAAGTCATTGTTAAATGTCAGCTAATATGTTAGCATCCCAAAGTCCCACAAATGAGCAGAAAAGACCTGTGCACGACTGTGATGAAATGTTTTCTGTTTCCGCCACAACCAAAGCCAAGGTGCAAGGGATGATAAAGTGGCCCGTGTAGACAGCAGCTGTAATGTACAAGCACGCCAGGCAACGTCCAAGATGAGATGTGATGAGATTCCATTGAAAGAATAAGAGGAGATTCGAGAAGCATCCTGGGTAATCCTGACACACAGGAGCTTGGAGGGGCAGAGGAGGTGAGTGTTCTCATCCATCTCAGAGGATGAACAAGAGGGCAATTAGTCACCTTAGTCCACATAAAACGCCCCCTGCCCCACACACACACATACACACACACAACACAACCACCTCGATAGGGTTTAGATCTTTAGTCCCTTAGTGGCCAGGCTATCAAATGACACCTATGATAATTTATCATAATATTGCATTTTCTCTCAGATCGAGATAGTTAATGACAATACAAAGAAAATCTTACTTTTCCAAGAAGGGCAAAAATATTCAGTAAGAATACAACATTAATTCAGAAGAATAATATTTGCAAAATCTTCTCATTAAAACAACAAAAAAGATTCCCAATAGCTTTAAAGCTTATTCAAAGATTTGCTTTTTATTTGACGAGGCACTGTTTTAATTTAACTTGAAATAAGACATCATCTTACTAGCTTTCACCATTTATACGTCATGTTTCCTACCTTGAATTAAGGAGTAGCAGTGTTACTGTATAATGAGTCTCTGGTCTTTGTTTGCTGCTGGTTGGACATCATGTCTTCTTCCCCTCTGATGACAAACACCTGCCTTGTTTTCTAATATCGCCTTGGCCAGAGCACCGGACCATCAACCTTAACCTCACAGAGCACAACGATGTCACTACTTTACATGGAGTGGTTGATGATGCAGAGATCTGAAATGAGCAAAGAGATAGAGAACAAAAATCTGTGCCGAGTCCATTTATAATGCAGTATGCTGTGTGTGTGTGTGTGTGTGTGTGTGTATAAAACAACCAGAATGCCTGTGTGCCCCAGCATATACACAGTTATTATATGCTTATATGTGTGCCAAAACATGTGCCGCAGAGTGCGTTTTGTGCACCACTGTGTACACGTGAACACATACCTGCATGGGCGGATGGGACTGGCGTTTGACAAGAGAGGCTCAGCTCGCCCAGTTGTAAAATATGGTGATGAGAGAGATAAAGAGAGGAGAAAGCTCATTACTAATGCAAAGGTTCAAAGACTCAGTGCCTGTCTCATCATCAGAGCTGCAACCAACACAAAGGAGATGACCAACTGACCCCCTATATTCACCACCAGCAGGAGGAGATGGACTGAATGCTGGTCTATAAAAAGCATGTCTTATGAAACACCCTTTAGAAGTTTCAAGACTTTAATGTATTTCCATGTTAAATTGACAAGGACAGACGTGCAAATACTGTACATATTATCAGACTATTCGGATCTGCTGAATATCCCTTTATCTTAAAATAAACACCAGAAACATAAGAATGGCCAATTTTTGCTTCCTCCAGGTGTAGATAAGAACATTCAAGCCTAAAACAAAGTCATACACTGCTGCTGTTAGCTGTGAAAATGCAAATGAAGTGACCTATGAGGGTTATTAGCTACAGATTTTAGAGCCTGCAATTGCAATTTCATCAAGCAATCTTTTCATGGCGGTCTTCTTTAACCAAAACTGAATGAAAGGAGAATTGAACTGAAAAGGGAGTCAACAATGGAAGGAAAGGAAAGGAAAGGACATACCTTTTATCAGATGGAGCTTGAACGGGCTCTCTGCCTGTGGAAGACACATCAACAGTGATTATAAATGACAGAAGAATCAATATTCTCCTGCTAAGAATAAGGGCTCTCCCAGTCATTGCAGTCTCCTGTCGCTTGTAGCGTGGAATAACAGGGAACACATTTCTACCAACACCTGTTCAGCTTATTGTCACAGCTCCTGGCTGCCTCCTCCGCTTTTTCTGCTCCTCTTTGGATTTTCCTCCACCTGTTTATGTGCTGATAAAACCCACTCTTTCATATATATATATATATATATATATATATATAGTCTTTTTTTATTTTAGTTAAATTTCATTGCATTTTCTTTTTCCTTTTTTTTTTTTTTTTTTTGCTCGCTGTCCGCATTGAAATCTCATTTCCACCTCTGTGTCATGAAATTAATTATAGGAGGGGCGTTAAATGTGATTTACAGGCAATCGATACAATTTGGACGTTTATCAATTCAGGACGATAAAATAAAATCTGACACGGTGCGGGTCCCCCAGCAAAAAAAAAAAAAAAAAAAAGCTGATGGGAGCTGTGACAAATCAAGAAAAGCACTAGAGGGAGGTTTTATGACCTTGTGTGCGCCCTCCCCTCCCGCCGCTCCCCCTCCTTCCCCTCATCCCCCTCCCCGCTCCTCTGAATTGATGCGGGGATTCCTGCTGCTATTTTTAGCCTTCTGGTTGTCGAGAGCTGTGAGTGGGTGGAGGAGAGAAAGAGGAGAGAAAGAGGAGAGAAAGAGGAGGAGGAGTGGCAGGGGGGCTTGAAAAGGAGGGAGAGATGGAGGAGAGGGGAGTAAGACAGGAGAGGAAAAAGGTGGTGGTGGTTGGGGGGGGGGGTTCCCATGCGGACTTCAACTGCTGCAGCATCAACACAAAGCCCCCCCGCTGTGAGGGCTTTGAATCGTGACCGGACAGACGGGAAAACAGAAAAGGGAGCGCCGTGTCATTCTCTCCTCCAGGACGGTACTGCTGTCTTTGATTTAGCATGATTTTTTTTTCTTTACACCAATCTTACAGCACACAGCTCTTTCAATAAGATGGTGGAGGGAAACAATCATGCAGAATTATAGAGTATAATTATACTGTGGAATATGGAAGGATGCTGATCAAAGAGAGTGTTCAGCAAAAAACTACAGTAATAAACCTGTAATGGCATTTAGATTTATCATCCACTGCATTTTCACAGCTGTTACTGATGCAGGCCCAAAATACATCACAGCCCATCTATTTGTCATACAAAGGATTGCTTTTAGACGTTTAATATCCAAAAGAATTAAATTAAATTGAAATCACAATTAGGAAATGTAATGGCATGTTAATTTGTTAGAGGTGTGTGTTCCTAAGAAATGGATTTAAATCCATGGCTGTCTTTCCACATGTCTACAGTAATCATAATGCTTGTACTTGGCATTTTAAAATGTAAATTTATCAAAGTTTTGAGCCTTATTTTTCTAATCCTATTATAGCTTTACATGATATCCTTGGTTTGTAAGGAACTGCCAGTATTTTGTCATTAAAGGCAAACCAATCTACCGCAGACTGTTACAGCAGCCTGAGCACTGCCATGTCTTTACAATACAAAATTAAGTCATACGCTTAACAGCACAGACTGAAATCAGGATGTGGAGGGATGCTTGGCACATGGAGAGAGGTTTAATATTTATCACGAGCGGTCTATTTTTAGCTCATGCGTTCATGTTGGTGTCGAGGATTTCCAGGCACACAGAAAGCAGGTTTCCCCGTCACCTTTAGGTCACACAGTGGGGGGAGACCCAGGAATACTACACCCCAAGACATAGACATCAGAGAAGACTCCTCCAGCTGGCTGCATTACAGCCTGTTTGCTCCGGCACTTATTCAGATCCAGAAAATTTTTGAGAGAAGCACGAACAGAGAGAGATGACGCAGAGGCGACGCTGAATTCGGAGATGTAGGCGTCCACGTGATGAGAGAAACATGAAGGGAAAGTATGAAGCAAATCTTGAAGCTAATTTACATTTGAAGGTGCCAGACAAATAGCACCTGTAAACATATAGCAGTCAATGAAATAGGATATTACTGTGCCAAACTCCCATTGTGC
The DNA here is from genome assembly GCF_900963305.1 of Echeneis naucrates. Classification (NCBI taxonomy): domain Eukaryota; kingdom Metazoa; phylum Chordata; class Actinopteri; order Carangiformes; family Echeneidae; genus Echeneis; species Echeneis naucrates. The sequence continues at coordinate 8,561,246 of NC_042527.1, forward strand.
AATAAATATTTTCAGCATTATTTCATAATAATAGCAATGCAATAAAAATGTTCAGTAAACACTTCATAGGGTTATTGCTTGTAGAAATATTATATTTAATGATTTTTAATGATTATGACCGTGCTAATTAAATGAATGAATGGTTTGATTGTTTTGTGTGCATCTATGCCAAGTTAGATACAATGAACAGGCCTACAAACTGTACGGTATCTGCTGTTTCATCACGGTTGCATCATTTCAAAAATTGCTTGAAATCCTAAATTGATGGCTTTGCATTTTAAACAGTTATGGTAGAGGTAACAGATCTTTTCTAGTGAGCTGATAACAGACAATGAGGCGTCAACCTTTCCTGGAAATAAATAGATAGTTTGTTGTATTTACACGAAAGAATTGCATTGAGCATCTTCCAGGAACAAGGATTAATCAAGTTCTCACCACAGAGAATTTAGGGCCACATTGGACTGAGAAACACAGCTGAAAGGACCTTGAAAACCTCTTAAATATGAGAGCGGAGAGAAGGGACAAAAGGAAAAGGGAATGCGTAAAATGAAAAGAAAAAAAAACAAGGTTGTCTGATTGAGTGGGAGATGGGGGAGGAGGAGACAGAGTGCATTAGAAATGATTGGCGGGGAGCGTGAAAGAGAGGGTTTAGTGGATGGGGGTAAATTCAGATGTTCAGGGTGATAATGCTTCCTTGTGTATTAATGAAAAAACAGATACTATCAGGCTGCTGGAACACGCTGAGCTTCGTTCCCTCTATTGCCTTTTCTATACTTGGAGTTAAGATACTTTCTCTGCTCTTGAAGGGGCCTCACTCACTCAACACAGCTGGCAGATTAGCTTTAGCTTGAGTTCTTCATTTGCTCTGCTCTAGGATTTCTCCTCACGTATTTATGGAAAAGTACTTTAAGAGGTAATTTTATGAGCCGTTATGATGATTAATTTTTGTTGCGTTTTAATGAGCCATTAAAATACATTTTCAAAACAAGAAGCATTCATTCAGCTCTCCTCAAGTACAAGTTTTCACCTTCCTTGACCCCTTGATTACCACAAATATAGTGTAGTGTACATACAGGAAGTTGGGCTGGAAAGATATTGTTCTAATTATGAAAAAATTCAGTCCACACAGACAGTCAGAAGGTGAAAATAAAGGAGTACAGTTTGTCTTGCTCTCTAAACTTCTCAGCACTATTCATTCATTCATCTTCTGCCACTTATCTGTTTCTGGGTCCTGGGAAGTGCCAGAGCCGATCCCAGCTAACACTGGTTGAGGGACGGGTACACCCTGGATAGGTCACCAGACCATCACAGGCCCAACACACAAAGACACACAATTTAGAGTTATCAATTAACCCAAACATGATGTCTTTGGACGGTGGGAGGAAACCCACACAGCCACAAGGACAACATGCAAACTACACACAGAAAGACCTGGGAACTGAACCCTAGATCTTCTTGTTGTGAGGAAACGGCACTAACCACTTTGCCGCCTTCTCAGCGCTAATCTTGTTTTCAATCATGTTACGCAATTAGGCCCATGTTTCATTAGATTCTGATGTGAGGTGTGATGTGAGGTGTTTGACTGACAGTAGCCATAAGAAAGGGGCGGGATCAATCCGACACTAACTAATACCAATTTCTGTTCCCATTTTCCATACTTTCTACCAAATTACCCAGCAACTCATTGGGGAAAACCACCTATTGATCCTCATTGACATCTGGATTTCATCCATCTGTCTTCTACATCAGTTTCATGTGCATGTCTTCCTACCTGTCCGTCTGTCTGGCCAGAAGCTTTTCCAGACTGGGCATTATTTGTATTCCATGTGAATCTCTGTGCTGGTCCAACTTTCCTCTGACTCCCTCCACAACAGCCTCCTTCTCTCTTACATCTGACTGCTGGTTGGCACCTTTTTTTTGCTGGATTTCTTTGGGTGTCTGTCCACTTTCTTTCCTCTTGGCCTTTACTCTGCTGAAAAAAAAAAGTGTAGGTTGAAGCTTCAGCCACTCCCAGAAGCAACAATAATTTGTTACGTACAATGTAATTTTTATGCTTTAAATTTACAGTTTGACTGCTCTGCTCGTGTAATTTTGGGTGACTGTGGCCAATTGAAATAAGGCTGAGGGAAACACAGAACAGTGACACAGATACACTTCTAATTAAGGAATTAAAGCAAAGTTTAATTTGTAACAAGGTCCGTACATCAGAGAATTTAACCACGTACCTTGAATTGGATGTTACAGGATGCAGATTCATTTCACTACTGACGTCATCATATTTAGTGGAACGACTATCATTAGCAACACTATTTTAACCTTCGAGGGCCACAATGACATTTTAAGTTCTGCTCTGTAATATTTTTTCCTTACGGCTGCAAAATATTTTTCGCAGTTGTAAAGATTAATTCTCTGGTTTCTTCTACTTCTCAATATCAAACCATGCAAACAAAATTAATGACTGGTATGAAATGATTTTAAACCTGCTCTCTTTGTGGGTTTATGTGTGTTCAATATTTAGTTATGGATAATTGGATATGGATAATTTTGTTTCACTTAATCAAAGTTACAGGCAGTTATTTCTGGGTCTTTGAGGCTAAAATGCTCTACAAAATCAAAATATAGTGTCCAAACATTTCATTAAAATTGACTATTTTATTTTGAGGAAACCACTTCTTTTTTTCATTTAGTATTTTCAGTGACCAAGAAACTAACTGTTAAGACTGAGCTGAAAACAGAGACAAACATAATACAGAAAGCTCAAATTTATCTTCAGCTGCTGTTTTATATCTGTGTTCTCTTCATGAAAATGGATTCATCCCAGTGAAAAACAGATTCAGGAATAATTTGATATTTTATATGGAATTTATCCAGAAAATGGGCAAACCAAGAGAAATGTTTAACAGTATCCAAAGTCATTGACTTAATATATTGTGCACTTCCTGGCCTGAGTACAAATTTTGCGCAAATTTCATGTGCAAACAAAATCAAAGTGCCGGACAATGAATCAACCTTAAACATTGAAATGGAAATAAAAGGAAGTCATGGCAATCTTTCTGTTTGATACTTTGGCTCAGCCTGAAAATTTTAAGCCCCTTGTTACCAATTTCACTAATTTTGTTACTTTTCCTGTGCAAGTGGTGCAAAACGTGTTTGATTTGTAAAACAAACTTGTTTTAATTACACTTAACATTATACAGAAATGTATGGCACCAAATGTTAGGTAGTCAAAACAATCTACTCTCCACATTATAGGCATCCCAGCAATCTGACTGGACTTAAAACTGTTGTGACCACTTGTTTTTTGTTCACTCAAATATAGAAGCCTCCTCTTCGCTACCATGTTTTGGGCCCGATGCTGTTTGTTGGTGATGGGCCAGACAGATGTACTCGCTATCCATCAGCCCACAACATCCTCCATGTGTCACTAACAGTCTATTTCCCCATGGTGCTGCCTCCCTTTAAAATGTGTCATTTTATTGTTCTGATTTCTCTGTCTTCTCTGGGGACTGGAATATGATTTCACAGAACATTAAGTGGATGGGATCTAAGGGAATAGTTGGGGGACTGGGAACAGGATGGAGGTGGCTGTGGCGCTGGTGGAGAGCAGCAGTGATCTGGCCTAATTATGCCTTCTCTCCATCTCCTTACGTTTCCTCCACCTTCACCCTTCCCCCCCAGCACCTACTACCCCCATGCTCTCCGATGGGATGGTGACTTTTACTGTAGAGTGTGAAGGGCGAAGGAGTATTCCTCAAATCATAATCTACCTGACTTTGGAGGAAAAAGGATTAGCCTAGCAGCAGCCTGAGCAGCCATGCGAAGTTACTTGCATCAGCTTCCTGTGTCTGTCTAACCCTATATGTCATCCATAAAGATTTCAAGAGAGTACAGCCACACATTATGGCATCAGAGTGGTACAGGTTGTACCTTCAGAGTAATGGCGGATTGAAATCATATTAACTAACAAATCAAAGCACTGTGCAGCTTCAAACCACTTTCAACTACTATTTAATGTCATTTTCCTGAGGTTGATACAATGCTCCTTCCTCAGCTATGCAGTTTTGGTTCATATGAAGGCATACACTTTGTGTTTTCTTCATTGCTCTGACCAAAGCATTAGCGCATGGGTCAGTGGTGCAAGCTGGGTCTAAACTAACCTTGTTTTACACAATGTGTGTGCATGTAACAGGCACGTACAATTACTAACCAATGATTGTCTTATTAAAGGTCCTGAGTACTCCACAATGCAGAGACAAAACGACAGATGTACAGAGGTCGTGCAAGGCCATACGCCCCAGATACAGAACGCATGCTTTAACCACACCATTCAAATGACGAATGCATGTGAGTGTTGGCGTCACCATCACACAGGCTGAGGAAGGGCAGGGGGAGGGAGTGCATGGTTGGAAGGAAGGAGGGAGTCCTGCAGCTACAGCACAGACCCCCTCCTGCACATCGGGCACTGGGCTTGGGCAAGCGTACAGTGATTGATAGTGGTGCCAAGACAACGTCTCGTCAGAGGCCCAGTGCACGAGGGTGCCTAGCAGAGCAATGATGGACGAGCCTGTAGACGCTACATAAAAATCGAAGCCATCATATATAACACATTCCCAGCTCCCTTTCTTAACCTGTAATGTATAGTGATAGAAATTTGTTTCGCAGTCTATTGCCATGGACAGTGATGGATGCCAAAGAAAGTGGGAAAGTGGAAGAGGGGAGAAAGGAGGTTGTGTGTGCGTGTGTGTGTGTTGTATGGGAACTAGTGAAAGTCGGTTTGTTGAATGTTATATGTTGCTTAGACACTTAATCACATGCATGTGGTCATGTGGAGGGAGCCAAGTGTGCAGCCATGCAGTTCCAGTGTGCAGTCATGTTTGCAATCTTGCCTCTTTGAAATCATTTGTGGCAACTTGTCTGAGAACATATATTGTTTGCTAAGACTGATACAAATCAAGTAGTGTCAACTTTGCTTTCTGTACTATGTTTGCATGTGTTTGGATTTTTCTGCGACTTTAAATTCCCTGATCTATGATACGTGTTAGTTTTATCACGCTTCTTACTATATGTCTATTAATATGAGCAAAGTGATAAAACAGCAAAATACCACTACCCTAGGTGTATTCATAAATAGTAAGTGATGTTGACATATGTGCACGAGAACACTTGGCAAACCATGTCCATTTCCATTTAAAACACTTTTCAGTGAGCCATCATCCCATGTCATATTCTTCCAAACACATACTGACACACCTTGAAAGAGTTGAGTGTGCCTTTGCAATTCACAGTTTTCAAATTGTGATAAATTATTTGCAAATTATTGGATCAAGTGATTAACCTAATTTGCATTTTGAAACCCTAATGAAAAGAAAATATCTTTTCTACTTGTTAAATGGTAATTGGGTGCTTTTATTGCTTTTAAATGTTGCATTGTTGATTTTTTAACCTCTCTGTAAGATATTTTAAAAAGTTGTTAATTAACTGACCTTTTATCCTGGTGCCACACACCAGCCTTCATGTACATTCCCTTCCATGCATGCACTGTTTATACATTGTTAATCTGTCTGCTGGTGCAACAATACCGACCACCTTGGTGCATCGTCGTCACCCATCTTCCAATAGCTGATGAATATTAGATGTGGGTGGATAATACCTCCGACAGAGGAGGCCTCCCCCCACCACGGCAAGAGAGGCTGCACACTCAGCAGTCGAGCGCTGCCAACTGAGACCAAATGTAGGCTACTGAAAGATTCCCCTGCAGTTGTGAACAGGATCCTGTATAATTGTGGGTGGATTTCATGTAACTCGTGTTAAACAAAAAGAAGTGTGTCTGTGTGTGAGTCTGTCTCCATGTTGGTGTATTTATATGGCAGGCAGAAAAGAATAAGGATGATGGAGAGTGGTATGCATCTATGTCTATCTCCATAAATCTCCATTTGGATTTTACAGCAGTTGCTTCTTCATCATGAACTGCTATGGATTGTGTTCCAAAGTCACAGCTCTAAGAGGAGGATTTCAGGGCTTATGGTTTTTGTTTTGTTTTTTTTTTTTTAGTTACGTGTGAGACTAACAAGGAGGTGAGAAGAGCGATGCAGCAGAGATTTTGTGTACGCATAAGTATGCATGATTTTACGTATGGTGTTGGTTGTTTAAATGCGTGCAGATTCAGACGTACACATGAGAATGAGCAAATGAATAAATAATTACTCAGCATATATTCATCAAAGCTCAAGAGTTTCTTTCTTGGTTTTGCCAATTTCTTAAACCCACAATCTGTGGTACAAATGGGAACAAATAACGCAACAACAAAATAAAGGAAAGAAAAGACTGGATTCCTATCAACCTCAAACTGATTGAAATACATTTTTAATTAAACTCTAAAGCATAAATAAATCTGTAATAGGCGTGATTTCACAAGAAAGATATGCTAAAATTGTTAAACAAAACCGTATTCAAATCAGCAATGAAACATAAAGTGTTGATTTTTCATCTATAACCCATCAATAATATGGAAATTATGTAACTTCCTCAGTGAATACAGAAAATACAGAAAATAACGGATGGGGACTTTAAGAAAAAAGATTAAAAATTTAAGTTGTTTTGACAATGTTACCATTACATCAAATCAAAATTTTCTGTTTTTTTTTTTTTGAAACACTAAAGGAACTAGCTGGAGATAAGCCAAACTGAGAAGGGAAACAGTGAGAAAACATTAATTGAAACAGAATCCACATACGCACTTTTATTTATTTAACACAAAATTGTTAAATTTTGATTTGTTTACAACATTGCTTTAATTAACACCAAGATTAGGTAGATAGTTGGATTTGAGTAACTGATGTTTACACATTACAACAATGTATTTATTTATTTTTTAATCGGATGTGCGCTAATCTTTAGTCATAACTAACTATACTAACTACATATATATATATATGTGCACACAAAGCTCAAAGCTCACACATCTGTAGCATTGCCTTTTAATGAAGAGGTTCACAATGGAGTCTTTTTTATACAGTATCAACTAAATTCATAATGAAATCAAACTGTGATATTAGATAAGTGCAAATACTCTGTTGTAAATAGAAAAAATTGCCCCAACCTAATTAGCATATCGATGGATCTACCAAACAGATGGTCGTGGATTATATTCAAGACTTTGCACAAGATACTGCAATGGAAATGTCTGACACATGGAATGCCTCTCTGCATGCTCATGGCTACTGGATCCATCTTATAATCATGAATAAACTCTTACATGATCTCAAGAAATTGTTTTCTTTGTGCTGGCTCCAGTCAAGGTACACAAATAATGAAATTGTAGTAGTTTTATATTTTGTTGTAAAGAATAATTTCAATGTTTTACATAGTGAATGTTGCTTTCAGTGCTCCAGAGTGACTTGTGACAACACCAAAAATTCTCTATACCTTTATACAGTCCAGACATTTGGAGCTAGTCTATCATGCCAGCTATGGCTGAGCGAGTGGGTACATTACCAGTCTAAATCATGTAAAGCCTTAAAGATGGTGGGCCAGTGGTACAGTAGCTGCTGGAAAATGCATTAGCTGATAAAATGGACAGCCTACTATAATAGTAATAAAACAGTGTATTGGCTAACAAGGTAGCATCCATCACTTTTAATGGTTACAGTGAGGAGAGTTATCCTTATAGCAAATGTGGAAAGTCACAATAAAGGAAACTTCACCTGCTGGGGAATGAAAAGGTGATTGACTTTGACTAGCTAACCAGCCAATCTAACATGGACCACCAAATGCAGGGAGATAAAACTTATATCAATGGTTCATGAAAAAACTATGTAACTCAACCAAAAATGTTCAAGTAACAAGCTGTTTGTGGGTTAGAACCTGTAATTTAAATACAGGGGAAGAGGGAAGTCCGATACTTCAAACTCATTAACATGGAATTGGTCGGACCCCAAACATCAACTTGTGTAATGCTGGAAGAGAAATACACTGGGCGATGGGGTACCTACATTGTGTATTGATGAGCGTGACTGGATAGAATGACAGCACAAAGTGAAACCAGAGACCTGTCACAGAATTAGGCCGGCAGGGAGGCGATGACAGTGGTGGCTGTGGTGGTGTGATTTAGCATTTTAACATTATCACTTAACAAGACAGGCCTGGCACTCATCCACAGTGTAGGCCTAAGGAGAGCTGAAGGTAAGGTAAGGAGAGAGGGCAGTTTAAGACAAGGAAAAGCAGAGAGGTTCAGTGCTCCCTGGCCATTCTTACATTTCTAATTCACAAAGAGCATAAAGGAAGTAAAAATTACACTAAGACAAATGGAAGAAGAGAAAACTAAGAGAGTGGGATGGTGGGGAGGGGGCACTTCCACTAGAAACTTAATTATGCATGGCAGGGCAGTTGGAGCAAAAGGGAGGAGGAGAGATGGAAGGAGAGCAAGAGAAGAGAGTAGCCACCTACGCAAAGGACTGAGGTAGCAGGTGGAGAGGAGGGAGAGTAAGAAGGGCATAGGAGATAAAAATGAGCATGAGATGGTTTTGGTTGAGGGGCTGTTGCTGTCATGCTCAGGCCTTTGTATGGGCTGAGCTGCATGTGAATTTTCAATAAGGGTTCATCACATCAAAAAAAGAACAAGGCCGTCAATGCGAAAATGAAAATGTTTCATTGTTCTTTCCTTCAATTAAGTCCTTTCTACTAAGACCTGTATAATTATGTTCTGTAATATAGAATACAATGGAAATCAACATTGATTCATTGCTGATTGCAGACTTGTACTGAAACGAGTAAATCTTCAGCCTCATTAGTTTAGCTTTTTAGGCACTTGCTTGCTAAATGGTAAATGCTAAGACTAGCAAAAGTCACAAAAACAATTTTGACATATTTAAGTTGAGCAGGTATGTTTATCATGATTACAGTCTAAGTTTAAATTGTTGTAATGTTCATATTTCATCATTCAGGCAAAACACAATGTACAGTAAAGGCTGATTGAAAAGCTGATGGGAAAGCCATTATTTGACCCCAGATGGCACCAGACGAAGATTTTCTGAGGGAGAAAATAATGCCAATCACATTTTACTGCAATCTATTTTATAATTAAGGAGCCTATTTTTTGTCGTTTTGGTCTGTTTTACATCCTCAAAGGGGGAAATATAAATGAAAACATTCATAAATCTTCCTCTATGGCAGCCTCCCTCAAAACTGATTCATTTGAAATTGTATAGAGTTACAAAATTCTTCAACATGAATGTACAGAAATATCTTATCATGTCAGTTTTCCACTTCAGGTTTCCTCATTTGACACTTAGCATGTAAGTACAATGTGTAGCATATTTTATATTATAACTTAATTTATGTAAATAATTTACTCATTGTGTTTGTCACATTCCTTATTTCTTATAATTAGTAGGGAACACATTTCCGACATCCTGCTTTAAGTATCTTTTACTGCTACATATCAAAACACAAGCTAAACGTATTCAAAAAACATGTGGAAAATATCAAAACCCACCTTAAACAGATCGAAATACACGATATCAAAACACACATTAAACATATTAAAACACAAACTCGTCAAAACAGACGCTAAATACATCAACGCGCCGCCGCAGAGGACGGAATTAAGCTAGCTGCTCCGGCAGTCCATCAGTGAAGGATTTCAACATTAAAACAACTGCCCCAAAACATTCAAAACACGGGTAGTGTACACAAAACTCACACAAAAAAAGTTACACAAAACTTTCTTAAATTCAAGAACATACCTGAAAAGCGGAAACATAAATGGCACCGCTCGGACACCGTACTTCCTCTGCGGTGGCTCCACCGGGACCGGCAGCTCTCCTTTCCGACCCATGCAGGCAAAACTAATCAATCCCGATCGTCTTTTAAGGTTCAACAGGTGGATCACAGATCAGCTGCTTAGACAGGTATACTCATAACTCATAACCGTTTTTAAACCTTGTTTTTCACCATTTTATCCTCTTTACATAGTTAATTTTAAATATTTTTAGAGTTAAAGAGTTTTCTTTTCAGTCTTTTTCCAATGACTGAATTTCTTACATTTTTAATGACTGTTTTCACTGCTGTATCAATTAACAGCCTTTTCAACTAACAGCTTTTTAATAAACTTTGTCACATCTGCACTGAAAATGTTGCACAAATTAAATATCTACCAACATCTAAGTCAAACCCTAACTTGGGAAGCGGGAGAGAAAAACGCTGTTTGTCATCTGGAGGCTGTATCTTGTCTTTGTCTTTTTTTGCAGGCTTCATTTTTTATATTTAAATCTTTGATGGGCACTTGGCAAAAGCCAAACAGTTTAGGGCGAAATCAGTTCATGGATACCTAATATTTAGGATATCTAAAGGTTGCTGAGGGAAAGTCTGAGGTCCAGAATACTATCAGTGGTAAACTGTACCAGGAGAAACATTACCATAAAGGTAACAGGGAATATGGTGTTTAAACAATTAAAAGGGCTACATGTCTGTGTACACTTTTAGACTGATTAGGTCAATATATTGAGAATCCTCACTCATAAACCAAACCCAGCAATATAACATTTTGTCAAATACACACAGTGAAGGGCAGAGCAAGTGGTTGAGTAGTTAGCATGCAAGCCACGCAGCATCCTGGGTTCACTTCCGGCTTGGCACCAATGCTACAGGGCCGTTCTCTGCAGAGTTTGCATGTTCTTCCCCTGCCTGCATGGGTTTCCTCCAGGTACTCCGGTTTCCTCCCCCTGTCCAAAGACATGTTTAGGTTAATTGGTGTCTTTACATTGTCCGTAGGTCTGAGTGTGAGTGGTTGTTGGTCTCTGTCTATCTCTTTGTGTTGGCCCTGTGATGGACTGGTGACCTGTCCAGGGTGACCCCGCCTTCTTCCAGTGTGAGTTAGGACCAGAAATGGATAAGCGGTAGAAGATGAATGAATGAAAAATGAATTTGAGCCTCTATATAAAGGCTAACCTTATTAAACTCTACCCATCTGCGTATTGTTTTCACAGTGCTGACCTTGTAGTAGTTGGGGGGGGGGGGCATAGTAAAAACTAAAAGCTAAATATGAAACAAAACACCACCTGTAGAGCAGGAAAAACGAGACACCCAACAGGTGTCCCCCACTGCCTTCCTCTTTTGCACCTTTCAGGTTCAAACCACTAAGCCTCTGGATTCATTAATGGCTCCAATTACTGGAAGTGACAGAGAAGCAGCTTTTCAATTTCCTAAAAAGCTGCCTCACTGTTCGAAGATACTGTTCCTGCTGTTGCTCTGCTCCTTTGGGCTTAAGTATCCCGCTGAGCCTCTTTCTCTCTCACAGACAGAGAGAGGCAAACAAAGTCAGAAGTGTACAACACACAACGGATGCACACACATTTTCAAACACACACACATCCACAGCTTGCCAGGAAACCCATGCACTCTCATTGTGTCCTCATCACACATCTTAATGGGGTGGAGAACCTGAAGATACACAAGCAGCTTAGAGCTCTGATTAGGTAAAGTATACCGAATGGCCATGTTTTAACAGGAGCTTTCCTCTGACATGAACCCAGCTGATAACAGTGGCAGTTATATTGAGGGAGGCAAACAAACAAAATGCAATGGGTGTGTGTCTACATATGCAGGCAGGAACATGATCTTACTTTGCAATGTGGGGATGTTTTGTTATGAGCGCCATTCACTATATAAATAAAATATTGCTATGCATGTGTACTGAAATACATATAAGTAAGGACTTTAGCAATAAAGGTAATGAGTCATTCACTACATTATTTAACTCTCACCATGTTTTATTATCACATCATCTTTAAGGTGTTCATCTCATATGTGCCACACAGCCTAAATACTCCCATTCAGGAGTATTTTGTCAATAATACGTCAGCCACAAACAGCCCAGTCACACATGAGTGTATGGACGGATGAGATGGAGGGAGTGATGGATGGAGAAAAAGAGGTGCAATGGAGCAATTGGGAGCAGCTGTGAAGGAGCAGCTGGAGTAATCGTTTTTCTGGGCCTGCCCACTGCTGTCTCTGCCTGTCTCATTTTTCTCCTCTTACCCTTTCATATTCACTCCGTCACTCTCACACTCACAAACACACACATGCAGTTTCCATCTTTATCAATTCCCCTTTTTTAACATCCCTGGAATAAGATGAGATTATCTTTTGTCATGATTGTGTTAATGAAAACTGATATTAAGTATACTTAGCAAGAACAGAACTGACATCTTTAAACAATAACTCTAACTAAATCCCCAAAAATCACTGGCAATTAAAATATAGCACTATTTTCTTTTCTCTATATTTTGACATAATGAAGGCAGTCTAAGATAAGGCATCTAGTAACTCCTCCGTCCAGGTCAACACTAACACCATTACAGTATCAACAGGTTTCTGGGACAGGGCAGAACTTTATAAAGGACAGTCTTATTACAGGCTCCTATTCCAGGGCCATTAGTCAGGTTTTTCTTTGTCTCAATATATTCAGGTTTGTATTATCAAAGAGGAGGTTAAGATTACAACAGAGATGTTGTAAAAGTGAATTGCTTTGGATGTTGCTATATGCCATATGTATGACAGTAAATCAAAATTATATTAATTTCATCAATTATGTTGTAATGTTATGATATTCCTCATACAGTCTTTTTTGAATCTTAGTTTTCATTTTGTTTTGTTTTGTTTTGTTTTTTCACTTTGTTTATCCGAAAATCAATTAAGAGGGATTTTGTTTGAAAAAGGTTTTCTAACATTTAACTTAAAAGCTCATCTTTGGTCTTGTAACATTAAATAGCATATTTGTCTGCAGACCAGCCATTTCCGGCTGATGTGAGTACATATGAGTAATTTAAGCAATCTTAACTTTTTCCTCTCTGACAAAATAACAAAATTACCAATGGAATATTAATTGTAGTGGTAATGAGAACAACTCAGGAACATGTCCACTGCCAGGGTCCTAAACTTTCAGGAAAAGTGTCTCCCTGAACAACATAGCTGAGTGGTCTTGGGTAGACTGTTAAAACACAGTGACTGGTCTGAAGTCAAAGGAAATCCTGCTCTCCTCCTTCAGCAACACTATCATGCTGTATTCCACAACAAAAACATAGAACCCACCAGTGTGTCTTGGCAAATGATTCTTCTGAGGTTGCTTCTGCTATTCATCATGAAGGTTAAACGGAGGAAGCAGAACAAATACACCTGAGGGGACGGAGCCATTCACAACCGCCAGTCACTGTTGCTCCTTTTCAAGTTTGCCTGCCAGACAACTACCTCTTCGCTTACTCCAATGTGAAAACATATTTTCCTGGCTTCAGGTTTTAGGTACAATTGTTTCCTTTGGCTCTGATTGGATATTAACTTTGAATTTTGAGCAGTTGAAACTTTATTTTATGCAGCAGTAGTTAGGAGCCAGCCCTTTCTGCTGGCCCATTCAAATGCAATGTCAGCTGCAGGCAAATGAGTGTAAGGATGGAGTAAAGGGTGAGCTGCACGATGTTTAGAACAGCTCAGACAACTCGGGGCTCAATCAAGCAGTAGATTAAGAGAGGGAAAGGGTACAAGGGCTTGTTGAATTTAAAAGCGTCTGTGAGAGTCAACAGGAAGAACCCAACACGCACACTTTCACCTTTCCAGACTAAAATGGCTATGAATTATGGGATAGTTTACTGAAGGTTATCGACCTATACACTCTGGTTGTTATTTGCACACCGATGTGATTGTGTTTAATACAGAGTGACTCACCTGCACTTTGGAAATGTGTCATTGCAGCAATTTTAATAATTATTCAAAGTAATTGATTTATTCTATTTAACGTCATTTTATTGTTTAACCATTTGTTTATATTAAAGCTGAGCAGACTGTATACATGTAGCTATAAGTAAATGCACCATAATATATTATCAGGATATCTATTTTTAATCATATAAAAACAGTAAAATGATATGGATGTGGATATGGTTAGATGCAATAGATTCTCAGTTATTGAATGGTGCCATCACATTTGGCTGTAAGCAGCTATGCAGAGCATCGCATTACGTGTGCTGCTCCGTGGCATTCATCTCTGCAGCTGCAGAAACCCGCCTGCAGTTGGATCAGCGGATGCTGCTGCCACACTGCCCTCTACCAGCTCAGCTCTATTAGTTCTGCTTCACCACCTCCCAGTGGCCCCAAGGTTGTGACAAACTGGTAGTTAATTTCTGTGTGTGTGTGTGTGTGTGTGTGTGTGTGTGTGCGGTGTTTGCTGTATGTGCTTCTATTCTTATACTGGACAAAACAGAATTAAACAGAATGACAGACTGTATCGGTGAGAAAGTAATTAAGAGGGGGAAAAAAAGTTGAAGGAATAATTGGCTTTAGTTCAGAGGCCACCGGCTATGAAAATAAAAGTTTGGGACATTTGACTTTTAGAAGAATAAAATATAAAACTACCACTATGACCTGGAGACAACTGACAAAATATTCACAAACAGTCAAAATAACAGAATATTTCAACTGATGAGAAAGGATGAAACCCCTGACAGAGCAACGCTGATACTGCCCTGTGACCATCTGTCTCTCTCTCTCTTCACAAAGCTAAACACTGTAAATCCTTTTCATTGACTAAAGAAAACTATTTTTTTTACACAGCTGAGTTTTCCCTTAATGTGTCCCTACAATGAAGGTGGTAACCTGTGATTTATTAGATTATATACTTTGTGTTTATAATAACGACTCTGTTTTGGAAACCATTTGAATCACGACATGCAGATTTCAATGTATTAGACCGTATAGAGCAGGTACTACTTTACTACTGTTTTCCCTGGGGGATAATAAGAGTGCTTTGCAATATCTAATACACACTGCTAAAGATACTGAGGCACAAATTCCAGCCATGCAGCTGCAAAGATGACAGGAGATCAGAGAGAGCACAGAAGACAACAGGAGAGCTCCTTTTGGAAGTCCTGTCTTCTTCTGTCCCCTGGGAGCCGTGTCTGAACACACAGCGCAACTGAAGCTGTCACTGCTGCTCAGGCCATCTAATGTCGTAAAGCACAGAGGAAGACAGACCCGTCACGTCACAGTAGGAGATAGCGGATGGTGCAGATGGGAAAGTAACTAAGTTGCACAATATGTGGGATGATGTTAGGAGACATGAATTATAGACATGGGTCCTGACTGAAGAGCATGCAGCAGCAGCAGCAGCTCTCAACTGAGCCCTCAGGCCATTCAGTGAATGGTGTAGTCACTGGTTATCAAGTCAAAATGGCCTCATCATGAGTGCAAATTTGATTATGTGACGCTCTGGACGTGAGCTTTAGTAACACAAACTGAAAAGTGGTGGCAAAACCAGGATTTGACGTAAAGATTTTGGATTGCAGATTACAGAATAATATGCAGTGCTCCCATCAGATGAAGGGACTTTTCACAAACTTTGAATTGAAATGCTGTTCCTGCCAACAGATTATTCCTCATCTGTTGGGAATTCATGTGTGTTTAAGTAGCTATTATATACAAATGTAAAAAGTTCACATCTCAGCTTTAACTTTCCAGTCAAGACTGATCCACAGCGCAGGACAAAGACAAGGGCCGCACTAGTGGCGACTCGTTTGACAGAACATCTGACAGTTTATGTTATGCAGAAGGAGCGCTGACAATAATGGACACACACAAACAGACATTGCACTGGCTTCTGTTCTATGCACATGTGCTCACGGATTACAAAATAAAATAACGAAGTAACCAAATAACGAATGACGAAGATTTGATGGATAAGTTCTGATGGGTTTCCTGGTCTTTAACACCAACACACATATGTCGAGCACATGTTCACAGAATGTGCAAACATGAAACACATGAAGAATAACTACACAAGTACACTGATTTTGGCATCCTTAGCCGTGACACTTTTACGGAAACAAGAGCACTGGGAGCTACTTCATTTGGATGCAAAGTGACACCCACCACACACACAGGCTTGTGTGATTCCCATGTGAGTGTTAATGTAGGTGTGTGAGCTGCACTGCTGGCGCTCAATGAAGGTGCTGTTCCGTCCTGCTGCTTTTCCCACAAACTGGAACTACACACAAAGACATAGATAAAAAGACTGACAGGGAAAGAGAAGCTCAGATTTCATTGTCATTATGTGGTTTAGCAGCTTTTCAGCTGGAAAAATAGGCAGGAGGAGAAGCCCGTCAGAGACACAGCATGCAGCCATGTTTTTGTCATCTCTTCTTGGTGCTGAATAATGATGGGCTGAGACCTAGATTGGTTTTCTGATCAGATTTCTCCTCTTATATCTCCCCTCCACTCCCAGAAATGTAACTGAAAGGACTGGCCTTGATAAAGTAATGTTAAAATTAAAAACTTTCTTCCCTGACTTGGCAGAATGAGGCAGCTCACCGGTGTCTTTCTGTCAGAGAGACAGCAGTGGAGAAACGACATAATTTCAAATCAGATATCTGTCACTCTCTGCTGGTTAACATGAGACACTGCATAAAAAAAGCTACGCCTCCTGTCCTCTTCGGCTCTTCCTTCAAATTTACATTTAGTATTATTTCAAAGTGGATGTACATTACTTACTTATTACTAGTAAAAGTCTTCTTGAAATATAATATATTAATGTTTTATAATTATTACAGTTATTTAATTTAAACACTATTTTTATCAAGTTTCTGGAGAATAGTAAGAATTTTTGCATTTCACGTTTTCCATGCATAGTTGATTTTCAGAAGAATCCCCTTGAGACAATTGCTCCAAATAAACCATATATATTCATATATAATATTTCTTTTTTTATTATTATTATTAATCCTCTTTATTTTTACTTTATTATTATTGGTATTAGTGTTGTTACTATTAACATTTTCTGAAGAACATTTTCCCAACACAATGGAAATAAATATTCACAAATCACCTCTGAGATCTCTAAGTGACTGAGTTGGTTATACTTCCTCGGTTAGGCTGAAAATAAATAATAAAATATGGATGGCTGATAG
This sequence comes from Echeneis naucrates, assembly GCF_900963305.1. NCBI lineage: Eukaryota > Metazoa > Chordata > Actinopteri > Carangiformes > Echeneidae > Echeneis > Echeneis naucrates. The sequence goes on from NC_042527.1 coordinate 8,578,195, forward strand.
GTAATGCATTGGTACCAAATTTACAACATGTAAGCAAAAAATAAACAAATGGATAAAAACAAGGTTCATGTTACAGTTCAAGCTCCTTGTCCCTAAATACACAAATTAATTAATTTGAATGTGCCAACAATTTCATGACTGCGTACATTTTCCCTGTAGCTGGTACCAAGAAACATTCAGAAGTAAAACTACAGATTTGTGGAATAAAGTATGACATTTTATTTTTATTTTTATTTTATTTTATTTTAATTATTTTCAAATACATAATTTATTTAATTTATAATTTAATTTGTGTTCTCGTAAAACTTGGTTGATTGTCTTAAAAGAGTGTGTATAACTGTTTCAAACATTAGCAGACTGGTTCCTTCTCTTCGTTTCTCTAATTAAAAACCTTCCGATACCTTCCGATATATATAACAGTCATCTCTGGGCATTTTGTCACGTAGGACAAGAAATAAAACCAGATTTACAAAAACCAATTGTACACAAAGCAAAATCTATCTCTCTCCAAATAAAACCAATTAACCAATCAGTCCCCATAGGCTAATTTCATCTGCTATTGGGAGTCATTTATGTCTGTAGTATAGAGTGGCAGATAATTAGAAGCATATTTGCTTATCCATTGAGAGAATTATACACCCATCAGTGTGAGGAACTGGCTGAGTTACAGAGATTATTTCTGTTGTTACGGAGCTGAATGGCTCAGCCAGTGGCCTCAATCTGATTTAGAGCTATGAGAGAGAGCACCAGTGCTGTAATGAACTGCGCTCATACCGTCATTACTGAAATGTATGTTTTATGGTTATTTGCATCAATGTTCCTCAAAGTGAGTAATTGATAATGTAATTCAATTTTATTCATTTACTTTCAAAAGTATTAATGTTTACTTTTACAGTCATTTTTTATATTGTCCATGTTGTTGAGAGTAACAGTCATAAGAAGATGAAACAGTCAGCAGATAAAATTTGATGAATAATCATCAAAAGCTTTATTATTTCTTATTTGAAGATTCAAATAAACGACTGAATACAAAAAACAACTGCTTCTATTTGACAGTCTTCTTTGTCTTCCGCTTTGTTATGTAACAGTAATTTACTGAGTATGATCAGTTATTAATAATTACTGATGTACAGTGTTTTTCTACGTAATACATTTCTGGAAATACATTAAAATAATTTTCTGTGATTTCTCAAGCATGAGGCAACTTGGCCATATTTGCTTGAAATGACCACAAACCAACCAAGACCTTAAAACAGCATTGTACAGTCTAACAGAACTGTATCAGCTCTCTCAGGCTGCATCCTTTCTCACAGCAAACATCAGATATTTTCCCAGCAGCTCGTCGGATCCGAGAGGAAAGGGGGGACCAGTGGGAAGCCAAGGAGAAGACATCTTCCCTCTCTTTGGGCTCTGAAGTAATGTGCTCTGTCTGTGTGGACCTGAACTCCTCTGTGGAGACATCATGGCTCCCTGTGAAGAAGCAGAGGAAACATACGGATAATATAGAGTGAGTGACTAGAAAAAGTGATTTCTTACTCAGAAACTTCTGATGAAAATGCAAGGGAGAAAAAAAAGCTTGGGCTTTTTTTTTTTTTTTTTTTTTTTGAGCAAAGTAATTGGTAGATAGGTGTAGTGAAAATAATCCATGAGCCTGTGTGATCGATCAAAACATTCAGTTATTTATTCTACAAAAAGCAATCTCTGCAGAGCAGCAGACTCCGTGGCTTTAAATGTGTAAAATGTAAAATAATCGCATCCATCTGTGATGATGCTGCACAAAGATGCTCTCAACCAATGCACGTGGTGTTTAAAAACAGAACATGAAGTACTTACAGAGAGGCGTGAGCTGATGTTGGCCCGGTTCTTCGTACGGGATGCTTCTCCTCAGCCTTGAGTTCCCACAGGATGAGACGGCCAGACGTATCAGTTCTCTCCCGCAAATCTTAATCCTCTCCTGTGCATCAACCAAACTTGCTGCAGCCACAAGCACCACCATCGCACTCAGCAAACACTTAGCAGCAGCCATTGTATGATGTGTTGCTGCTCCCCAGCCAGTCAGCAGAACTGAACGATGAGAGGTGAGCGCGGGTCTGCGGAGAGCGGTGACTTATGAGGTTAAGTTGAGGGGGTTTATATATTCATTGTGCGTTATCCACAGTTGCAGTTTCAAAAATGCTGAGGCCACAGGTTGTTGGAAACATGCATTCAGCCTTGGCGAGGGAAAAGCATGTCCTGATCTGGAGTTCAGGATGATAGTGAGCCAAAGTCTCCTCAAGGTTGAAACTTTCATTAACACTTTCTTTAAAGATGTCTTATCATGAGCTACAACTCAGTTTGAAACCATTATAGCTTTAATTGGCCTTCTCTGTGTAAAAGCATTAAAACCAAGGATATCAAGCAGTTCAAATCCTAATCATAACTGTTTACAAGGCTTCTGTCTTACTTCCTTCATAAGCTCCCATTTTGCTGACAGCATTTACGTATTTTTGTTCACTTGCCAGATCATCATAATTCATGTTATTACGTTGAATCATTTTCCTTGAATGTGAGTTGCTTTTCCATCTTATCTTGACACATCTTGAGGGATGGAAGCTAATTGGAACAGAGTGCGACTGGCAAAAAAATGTCAAGGATATTGACGCAACTGTTCACACATGTGGTCACCCCGGGCCACACTGTTGTTTCATAAATATGCTAGAAATGAATGTCTCATATTTTCAGTGCTGATGAAAAACAAGGTGGCACTTTAATATCTTGAATGTACTTCTGGCTATGCTTGGCATTTTAACCTCTAATGATGATATGACTGGGAAGTGTTGGCTGTCAGCTTGTGCGCTGAGCTCTACAAAGACTCTCTGTCCTTCCCCCCTGTAGAAGGCAAGTGACACTGTTTATTAAAGGCATTAAGTTGGTTCACCAACATATTTTCTACTAATGCTGAGGTAACTACAATTTATTTAGCTCTTCATATTACTCGCCAGTTTCTTTTCTGTTTTGTGCATTGAGTTTTTTTCTGAAATGTCAACTATAAATATACTACAAAATCCTCCATGCTGCTCCTGAACAAAAGGCAAAGTCTCTTTTCATTTTCTGTCTTTTAAAGATGTGTTCTTCTACATCAAGTGAGCATCTGTGATGTGTCTTTGTGTCTTTAGGTCTGTTACTTTTGGTTCTAAAGTCTATAACCTTGAAGTCTGAGTGCAATCTCACTGCTTTCATCAACCGTGCTTGCAGCGGCGGACAGGTGTTTTCTATTCTGATGAAATGACTTCGTGCCATCTTCCCAGCCATGAACAGCAGACGGACACTGATAGCAACCTGCTGGTACATCCATTGGTTAGCAGCAGTTAGCCGCTTAAGTGTCGACCAGAGCCAGTAGAATTTGGCAGAGACGCAAATATAGCTAGGTGTTGCAGCATTGACTTTACTGCTTCAAGGTCAATGAAAGTTTCATGTCTATAAATCTGCCTATCAGCTGATGTGTGTTTGTTACAGTTCACCTGTGGATACCTCAGTGTCTTACTCTGGATACAGTATATAAATACAGCGGGGGGCCGACTCCATTAAGTGACAATTTTAATGTCAGTTGTTTTATACAATAGTTTTGTCAAATGGTTGTTCATCTGTTCAGAAAGATGTGAAGCTGTCTTCCTGTCATTTTCTGACCTTCTCCTGTTGTCCCTTTTAACTGCATCTATTTCTGTCCACTCAGTCTAGCCTGGGTCCCTCAGTACTCGTGAATTTTAATTGATGCTGACGACACTATTAAACCACTGGCAACTCTCCCAATATCTTATCCTGTAATACTATTAGACAGGACCATCCTCCCCAAGACAATGAAAGTGTCTATTAATAGACATACACTTCAGATCTCTTGTATTTAACGGAGAATAATCATACGGGGGCACTGCAGGTAGAGATTTTTTATTTCAGCAAGAACTCCCTTTTTTCCACTTCTGATAGGTATTGAGAGGTTCATATTTTAATAGACAAGAAAATCTGTGTGTGATGCAGTTTCTAGTCTGAATTGCAATGGTAACTATCCTTCATGATTTTTTATGCACAGGAAAGGAAAAATAATAACACATTTTACATTCACTCAGTAAATTCACTGTAGCCCCAAAAAAGGAGGGAACTGATGAACTTGCTTGAAATGCCTGCAAGATATCATAAAATGTGCTTTTGTCTCTGGCTTTTTAACCAACACAGTTTTTATGACTTCCATACACACAGTACACACACAGTCAAAAGCTTGGGCACACTTTCCTATTAAAAGTGTGTCCAAACTTTTGACCAGTACTGTATAATTGTTGGTGCACAAAATTTCGAAAATTGAACAACGTTCAACCAGTGACTCCCGTAATAAAACCTCTGGTTTAGTGTTGTGTCAGGAAGAACAGATGAACAGAAACTTGACAAAGTATTTTTGTATTTGCAGAAAACTCACGTGAAAAAAAGAATGTTAGACTGAACTGTTAAACTGAAACATACTGTCCCAAATGTTTTTTTGAGCGATCAGGATTAAGTCTAATACTACATAGATTGCTGCTTTGTAGATAAGTGAATAAAATATATTTGGGATGAGATAACGTATTTGCTGACAAGAGGCTTGTCAGCGTTGAATTGGATATGGCTTGTCCTGCACACCTTGTCACATTTTCTGCACAACCAAAGTAGCCCTGGACATGTTCAACTTTTGTTCTTGAACATACAGGAGAAGCAAGAGGAGAGCCTGATAACTCTCGAGAACAAAACTATACCCATGCTCCTAATAGCTACTGACATACAACCTGCTGCACTGCTCCTCACGCAGAAATACAGCCAAAAGCATCCAGTGACTGGACAGAAGAAAAAGATTCACTCCTCACAGGAACGTCCCTTTGCTGACACATGATGGGAGAGAATTAATTACAGGTGCACATAGTGGAAATCTGACAGATTTTCATTGTTTGTATATTTGTATTACCTCAGTCTAAAAAACTAGAAGACAATGACTGAAATCAAAGTTATACTGTCTGTTGTGCACAGAATCACCAAGGTAAATTAAACTAAAAGCGACCATACAACTTTTGAATGTCCAACTCTTCACAGGCATCCTGCTCCCTTCAAAGTGATCAGTGGAGCATTGCTTCATAAATAATGTTACTAGCTGACCTCCTTATGTCAAACATCTATTTCAGTTCAGCCAGAACAAGGTCTGGCCAGGTGCTATTTGTGCAGACAGACAACAAGTTGTCCAGCAGGGCCATCTTGCCTATTCGCCTGAGGAATCATCACTCATTGCGTGCAAGAAGCAACCGCTATAAAGCTGAGGCTTAAAGCTTATCTCAACTTGCTGCTGCCTCATTTGCACCCCATAGTCTTAAATCACACGGACCCAGAGTTCAGAGGCAGATGGAGCCTTATACTTTCTACACCCGCGGGTGATAAGGCCATTTAGGGTTAGTGTCTTCCCAGCTAGGAAGCTTCTCTCAATCCTCGCCCTCGTGGATAGTTTGCCTTCCGCTGGGCCGATAATGTGTCTCATCATCAGAGTCGTCTGGCTGCGGTTCAAAGCAGCTGTCGAACTTATGCTTCAGACGTTTTTTGAGCTGGAAAGTGCGCTCTGTGTTTGAAAACGTGTATTCCTGTTCCTTCAGCTTGGCATAGTAGTCAGAGAACTTGTTGAACAAAATGGAGATGGGCATGCCATTAAGGATGATCCCGAATGAGATGCAGCCAAATGCAACACAGCGGCCAAGATAGGAGATGGGAACGACATCCCCATAACCCACAGTGGAGATGCTCACCTGTAGGAAGACAAGAGGAGCATGAGTCATCTTACATGCATCATGGGAAGTGTACGACTGGTTTTATTGTTGCTTTTTTAAATTGGCTGCCTATTTAAGATGTTTGGATGTTTTTGTATTTAACGTCAAACAATTTGGAACATGGTGAAAAAAGAGTCGCAGGATTTCTCTTTTCCGCCAAAGAGCGAGTGATCATCCAATGGCGCTTTTCATCCGACCCCAAAATGCCCTCTGGCCATGACTTTATTGAAAAAATCCAGTGATTACAGTTACTAATATTCTGATGTGTTGCACATTGGAATGGAGCAAGATCAATAAAAACCTCCAGGAACGTACTGGAACACTTTCCATCTTTGGAAAGCAATCACTGTGTCTGGCCACAAACAACACGCATTACAGCGCATTATAGAGGATTAGACACATTTAAGTTAACAGCTGCCACCAGATAAATAAAAAATAAATGCCCATAAATGAGAGAGGAAAAATCTCGGAGAAACCGAGAAATGCTGCTACATGAAATAGTTTTTAAAATGTGAAAATGTGATTTTTCTGACCATTAACAATGTGCTGAGGAACGTCAGAGAAATTTGACCTCTTTCCAACCCATGGCCCATACACACACACCCACAGCCAGATAGCCAGTCACTGTCAGTCATGTGTCAGTCACTAGAATGAAAATGTTGCATCTCATGTTTTCCTGCTCCTCCATATCAAAGATGGTTCAGCCAGCAAAAAAAGATTACTCAGCGGGGGCTTTTATACAATCTCCATTGCTCAGAGGAGCTACGGAAATAGCACTGCCCTGATATGCACACTTCTGTCTTGGTCCAACTAGACAGGTAGTGCAAATCCCAGAAGACTTAATCCTTGACACCTGAAATGCACTGTGCTGCTTGATCATACTGACACACCCCCTACTGATCTTCTCTTCAGTCTCTTCAGTACAGTCAGAGGAACAGCTTAGTGATGGACTGAACCAAGTTAACTGATCCGGAAGAATCTAAGTGCCACAAGAGCTAAATCCTTTAAATGACAGAGACAACTTCAGTAATAATAAAAAGATAAGGGACAATTCATATTTTACCGGGCATCACATGACAATGCAGCCAAGTGTAACTTCAGATACATTTTGCTGCGTTCTATCATGGCTTGGTCTTGTTTCATTGTTTATTCATTAAACACTCAATGAAGATTTTAAGAAAGGGGAAAAAAAATAAATTACTACAACATTTTAATCCAACCAAGTTTTTTGCAAAGTAAATAAAATGAAGCAGGACTTGTAATGAAATCCTGCTATTGATCCTACTCACTGCAGCCCACCACCAGGCGTCTGGTATGCTGCTGAAAGGTGTTCCGGGCTGATCCACTTCCACAGAGTGCATCAGAGCAGAGAAGGTGAAGATGCCCATTGCAATGAATAGAAACAGACAGCACACCTATTTAATGACAGAGGAGTACATGTCAACAGCACGACCGAAATTTTGGCCCACCAATCAGGTCACATGTTTATGTTCCTATTATTTTACTTGTTGTGGCTCACCTAGAGTACCTACATATTTCTGTGTAGCTATCCATACAGTATTTTCTACCTAATTGTTCCGCATACAGTAGTTTCCTACATTCTTGTACATTCTTGTTTAGTATGTCTTATATCTGAGATGGTGACATCACTAAGGAGAGTACCACCTCTGGTTGGAGAAAGAAAAGAGGAGCATCTTGAATTCTTCTGCTAGCTATGTAAAATTTATTAGCTGATTATGATCACTTGGAGATACTAAAACCTGCATTTTGAGCTACTGAATGCTCCACTATCTTTATCAGCTTGCTATTAAAGTACTAGCTTTTAAATTTAAAACAGTTCACTTATGTTGCTGGGGAAAGTGCAGATAAACAGTGAGACTACATAAAAAGGTTGAACAAGTAGAAGCTGCAAGCACAGGTAATGAAGTTAAAAAAACATTGTGATTATAGCCACTTCCCTCATCTTAATGAAAGCTGCATGTGCACTCCATTATTTTACACCCCAGTTGTACATTTTGTGTTCCTGTTAGGATTTTCTAAATAATGATATCTCTCCATACCTGCTCGGAGCACTGACGGATGGTGAAGCCAAATGCTCTCATGCCTGTGGAATGGCGAGCAAGCTTCAAGATACGGAAGATGCGCATCAGCTTGACGACCTTGAGCACCTTGCTGACTTTGCTGACCCTCGCCATGGCCTTCAAATCTTCCTGTGCACTGACATCTTCTGTATCTATAACAAATGCCTCAAAAAGGATCTGGATGAAGTAGGGCATGACAGCCACCATGTCAACAAAGTTGAGGGCACTCTTCACAAAATGTTTGATGTTGGATGTGGTGACTAAGCGCAGAAAGTATTCTGAGGTGAAGAAAAGGATGGAGCCGATCTCTATCCACTCCATGTAGGTTTTGCCAGCGAGTTTGTACTCCCTGAGTTCCTTCACTGTGTTCATTGTCATGGCAACAATAGAAATAAGAACAAAGAGACTGGAGAAGACAGCAAAAGCTTTTGCTGACAGTGAGGAGTAGGGATTCTCCATCAGGTCCCAGAGAGCCTTTCGGAAGTCTCCAAGAAACATGGTCTTGTATCCCTCGTCATCCTGGTGAGGTTTAATCTCATCAATCAGCTCCTGGTTGACCTTCAGCTGGTCTCTGATGTCATCCACTTTTTCTTCAAACAGAATACGACAGCACCTGAGTAGAAGAAGAAAACGTTTAATACCAAATTTTCCAAAAACAAGTGATCACATTCACGTTTGAGATAAAAAAAATAATAATAATAAGAGGCCAACCAACATAATAGACAAAGTGAGTAGGTATCAAGTATCTGCAGCACACCTTGGAGTGTCCCTCAGTTTCAGCCCCCAGAATGACATCTCTTCCTCAAAGTTGACAGGACAAAGGCTGTCCATAACCCACAGGACATTACTGCAGTAAAAGTGGAAAATGTAGTGGAAAAACATGGGGTCCCTATCAAAAAAGAACTCGTTGTTCTGAACATTGTAGTCATCACAGAGTGTCAAACGTTTGACTGGATCATTGCAGAGGGCAAGGACACCGATTCTGGTCTTTGGGTGTCGGAGGACCAAATGTTTGGGGATGTGAAACACCTTTCCGCCCACGTTGAGGATGACGATGTTTGATTGCCTTGGGTTTGGTGCGTCTTTGTTCTGTTCTTTGGTTGAACTTTTTTCCTCATTAGGAGTGTCAAGGTTGTCCATAGATGTCCATGGTTTCACCGAGCTGTCTTGTGAAAAAGGGAATTCGTGCTCCTGGTCTTCAATACTCTGTGAAAAACTAACCTCTCGTTTTATGGTTGCAAAAAGACTAGAGCGCCGCTTTTTCAGCACTTTTAATTTTGGCTTCATCGTCTCCATTGTGACAGCACCTTCAAAGACCGGCCAACAGAAAAACTGAGCACCAAGTTCAGATCAAGTCAGAGAAATGACAATAATATTCCACAAGTCCATTTAAGCAAGGGGGTGTCCTTTAAAAAATTCCACTTATAGGCTGAAATCAAGATAAAGTAAGCACTCGCATGCATGTCTCACAGTGTGCAAGAAGATCAGCTGCACGAGTTAGGGATTCAGCTTCCTCCCTGATTCTCTAATCCTATTGCTGTTCTTTCTGTCAAACACAAGTTAAAAATACTGTTCACAGGGATTAGTGCTGTGATTTAAGGCTTTGAGTCCTGAAAGAGAAGGAAAGGCAGAGGGAGTGATGTGTTGGCAGTATTGCATTGCTAACAAGGATACAGAAAGCTCTCTTACAGGAAGTCCATTCAAATGTAGGTAAATTACACAAGCCACCTTGAGCTGTGCTTCCTATGCATGTCTGCTGAATAGTAAAAATAGGCCTTAATGTCACGTAACAGAATTGAATCATAATTATAATGAGAGGAAGAAGAAGAAGAATGCATTGCTATACAAAACAACAAATATTAACATCATGACCAAAGAGAAAGAAATCAATGAGCAAAACAGATAAATAAAATAAACTCTCATCTAAAGGTAAAAACAGGGAAAATTCAAACTTAAAGAATTTCTTGAAAGGTAAGTTTTATTGTACATTTGGTATAAGCTCTTCTCAGTATTCTCTATAAAAAGAGAATATCTTTCACTTTTTATTCTTTAGGGTTAAATCTGCAATTAGACTATGGTGTAAATATGTACATTTAAAAATAAAGACCAGGAAAAAGACAGTATACCTTTGATTAAATAATATGGAAAAAAAGAAACAGAAATGAGTGTATAGCTTTATTTATGAATAGGTTTCTGAATGGGAAAAAAAGTGGAAAAAAAAATATCTAGGCAAATGAGAATATGTATCGACACTCTGATGGTTGAATGGGAATCATGGGAAAACATGCTGACTTCTGTGCAGTGTGCATGTAGTCAGTTTTGGGTTTTGTTTTCTTTTTTGTTGTTGTTTGTTTATTTGTTTGTTTTGTTTTGGTGCGGGGCTTGGGTTTTTGTTTTTTCACAGATGAGTGACAAATTACAGCGAAACAAAAAAAATGGGCTTCCATTTGGTGACTGCCAAGGAGCATTTCATATTCATTATACCATTCAGTGACCCTCCCTCCATCATTGTCTATAGATGAGGGGATTTTGTTTCTCCAGTGTATCAAATTATTTCAGGCTTTCTTTTACTTCCTCTGTATCTTAGAAAGTTGCTATTGAATCTGCATGTGGTTTGTTGTTGATGTGCAAGTCAAACAACTGAATACTTTTATAGATACTGCAAGAATTTAACATGAAACATAAATGTTAGCAAACTATATGGATATATGTACAACAGACTACACAAAGACAATTTACCTGGGTCTGTTGCTTCGCATTTTAAGGTTTTATTTGTAATGGTCATGCAGAGAATGATGGTATGTTCCACATTGCCACACAAGGAAGACTGAGTGAATGGTATCGCCCAATCTACCGGAAAAGGAATCAGAAACATAAAATACATTTTAGATTTTTTTATGTAACCATTTTTCTACATTTATATACCAACCCATATGCTTAAAATAGCATTTTATTCAACTACACTGATATAAAAAATTTTAAAGTTACTAAAATAAAAGAGTACAGTTTGGATATATGCTGTCCGCGCACCACGTGACTTCCTTTCCGGTCTAACCTGACAACATGGACGCCAGCCGCGTGCAGCCGATCAAGCTCGCAAGAGTAAGAAAACGTTTAATATGGAGGAAATAAAGGCAATTTGACAGATAGGCGGCTACAGAAACATCATGTTTAGCTTACGGTAGCAAAACATCGAAGTAAAGGGAGCGTTTGGTGAAAGATTATCGTCCGGCAGCTCCGCTCTCGGTCCTCCATCATGGAGGCCTGTTGGTGCTGCAGTCTGCCGCTCACTCCGGTCCGGAGCGGGTCAGCTCTCTCTCACTAACACTGGCTCCTCAGGCTCTAATCTACATTTATTTTTCTGTTTTCAGGTCACTAAGGTGCTCGGAAGAACTGGTTCCCAGGGACAGTGTACACAGGTATGCTAACGGGGTCAGACTGAACACGAGATCACTGAAAATGTGTGCTGTAACTTTTTCTTTGCATGTTATCGACATGTCGTCTTATTGTTATTTGCAAAGGTTCTGAAATCTGAAAACGATCTGAAGTAATAAAAAACATAGTTGTTTTTTTTTTGTATGTTTAGTACTCAGAACTTTGGCCATCTGGAGGTTTGCTCCAATAGCCTTTCATTTTACGTGGAAAGAGACAGTCATCCTATGTAGCATAATTTCATGTTGCATATTGAGTGGGGAAAAAAAGATTTAGACCCTGAAAATTGGGCCATCAGTTACTGCATCTATGCTGTGGTGTGGCTCTTGTAACAGTTCAAAAGCATTGGGAATAATCAGCATCCACATCAGAGAATCAAAATGTCTTAAATGTCAGGAAAAGTAGTGTGCTTACCAAAGTCGCACATCTTCCCTTTTGGTTTGGCATTGATAGTCACTTTTGAAGGCATCATTTTTAACTTAATTCATGCATTCTTTGACTGAAAAGTTCTCCCTGGACAAAACATGTAGTTGAGTTCTTTGATGCTGTAGGACTGTAATTGACCCACCAGCTCTCATCAGACAGTTCTCCACTACATGATTTAGGAGTCCTCTTAAAACTCAGAATTTGAGTCCTAAACTCAAACCGATCTGTTCATTTAAACATGAAAAAGCAAAGTGTTAGAAGGAAGAACTTAAAATTGTAGAATTTGGGGCAAATCTTTGAGACTTTTTGCCTCAGAAACATAAATATTAAACAATGATACATGTCTATTTGACAATAGTATTTTCTTGGCTCATTAATAAATGTGGTAAGTTCATATTAGTCAGTACATAAAATCAAAGCCACTCAGTACTTGTGTAAACGTATATGCTGACATTGTGTGAACCTGTGAAAATCTTTGCTTATTTTGTGATATTATTGTAATGTGTGTGTACTCGCAGGTCCGTGTTGAGTTCATGGATGACAGCAACCGCTCAATCATCAGGAATGTGAAGGGCCCAGTCAGAGAGGGAGATGTGCTGACACTCCTCGAGTCTGAAAGAGAAGCCAGGAGGCTGCGATAGGTCAGAGGTCACTTGATGTCAGACGATACTATCAAACTCAACATGTCAATCCAGCAGTTGGAAGTTTGTAACTGAACTGAAGTTGCTGAGATAAAAATGCAGTTAACTGCAGATGTTATCACAGTGACCATGAAGGACATTATGAACCCTGGTGCACAAAGATCCAAACATTGGTGGAGCTTTGAACTGTACTGTGACGTTCTGGCATTCACAACACACGACACTGTGTGTGACAGATGAAATGGGAGGCTGTACTGGGTTTCATCCATTTCAATGTGTTGGGTTAGTTCTGCACTCCTTTCTCTCCTAATAGAAAGAAAGGTGTTGGAGACAGAACAGAGAGGAAGATCTTAAATGTCATACTTGATAAACAAAAACTAACTTACCTCAAATTGGAGTCAATAAAATTTGCCTTCATTTTGTTAGGAACAAGTTCACTCTGAAGCGTTGAGTATCGTTTTTGTCAGCAGTGTTGAATCAGTATTTTTGAGAAGGTATGATGAGTTGATGTCTTGTCTTTGCAGTGCCAGCTGAACCTGTGAGGTGCCGATCCAGCGCCGGGGAACAGATGACATCAGTTTCACTCGCAATGGCCTTCATCTCATTTGTTCAGATGTTTTTGAAATAAACTTGGTCATTAAGGTGTACATGTTGAAATCCTGTTTTTTTTTATTATTTTTTAATAGTTTTTTGTCCTCGCTGTGATTAACAGATATTTCCTAAAACTAATGACAAGGTTTATCACAAGTTTTATGTAGTTTATTGCAGACGACTTTACAACATTGCATGGTCTGACACAAAGACCAGAGTTTTATTTCCTGGTAATTTGCCTGTAGTGGTGTTTACAAGCAATATATGTGCAAAGACCTGCGGCCTGAGCCCGGATAAGCAGGTGAAGATGGATGGATGTGTGCAAAGAGAGGTGTAAACAAACTGGATACTGAGACCAAGTGACAAGGTTATAGAAGTGGCATCAGCCTATTAAATTTAAAGTGCATTCCTATGGTTAAAATAAAAGATCTGACCCAGAGTCTCTTGTTTAAAAATATCTGTGAAATTAGTTCATTTAATTTTGTTAATCTCTGGGAAATAAACCCACTATAGAAAAAATGTCTAATGTATCTTAATGAAATTAGAGCAGATTATTTAAACAACCAAATGTCATGGCCGTGTTAATAGAAGTGAAATCTGCTGCACTGTTGTGAGTTTTTGTTAGGCCGCTGATGTCATTCTTGCAAATGTATTCCCACAAATATAATATACCAACATAATGAGGGATAGTGTTGGGGACAATTTTATTCCAAGGTCCAGATTGAACAGTTAACTTTCTGTCCAACAGAGGGCAGCATTTATCCGAGTTATTTTTAAAAATGTTGCTCTTTTCACTCATTTCATGGAACAAGATTGATGAATAATCCAAGACCATCTTTGTTTCACAGTAACTAGATAAACTAGCCCATCTGCTCTGTTTTACTAACACATTAACAGTTTTTTTCTCTCTCTCTCTTCTCTCTTAGGTCACTATCAACCTAAGACCAATGATTGAGCCCCCGGTTTAGTACAGGTTAAATTTGGTGGTTCATGGTGTAGCAACCAAATTATGTTATGTAACATGCAAATGAATATAAAATGTCATATTTCCATGGAAATAAATAGTCTTACAAATCGCAGTGAAGTTCTTTTCAGACATCTAAAGATAAAGATTTTTATGCGACAGTTGTTTTTCAGTGTTTGTTTGCACAGGAAAGCAGGTCAGTTTGTGTTGCGATGCTGCTGTATGTACGTATACTGTAGGTTTAATGATTTTTCATTTTCCAGCTTATCTTGACCTACTTTAAACAAGACTTTGAACTGACCTGGTGGTGGAGAAAAAAAAAAAGATATTTTTAGCAGGAAAAATTATCAGTGTATCGTATGATCAGTGTCAGACACAGCCAAACCCAACTAAACACAACACATCATTCGATCTGTTTCACTGTCGCAAATTAAAGGAAGATAAAGAAAATGTTTAACAGCAATAGCAAGACCCAACCCTGGATGGATGGATGGAGAAAGATTCTAACATGCTTAAACAGCATATCTGAGGTTTGCAAAGTTTATTGCTGTTCAGCAAGGCATCAATCAGTGACACTAAGGCAAACAGGAAAACTGACACCAAGCCACAAATTAAATTCTGGCAGCTATTCATTAAGTTAAAGAAATACATACAAGTAGAGCATGCTGGCACTTGACAACAGGATTCAGTGAACCAGAGAGAGAGACAATAAGACAGAGACAGAAGCAACAGTGCAAGAAAGGAAAACTTTTCCAAATACAAAGCCGTCAAAAATGATGATATGAAGCTCGCCTAACAGTATTTATATTGCTGAAAGCCAGAGCCTATGTGCACAGTGCACCTCCAGAGCTGCACAAGAGCATAAACAAATGAGCAAGTTGTTCAGCAGTTTGTGTATCATGTTGCATCATGAGTCAAATCAAAGAGCTGTTTACCAAATCCGACAGCCAGGAGGTGATACTTGATCACCAAGACTTGCACTGGCTTCATTTGTTTTTTTCGTAGAAAACAGAAGAAAAAAGATTTAAAGTAAAAGAAGGTGGGATACCAAATCTGTTATTTAGCAAGCTTCACAGTCAACAGCAACTGTGCTTGAAACCTAACCCTACAGGTGGCATTTGTTTACCATCTCTCCATAACCGCAGTCTCCCACCCTCTCTATCTCAAGGCCACTCCCTGTTTGTCTGCATGCCACCAAGGTCTAACTCAGCCTGGGGCAATACAGTAACAGTCAACATGTCTGTCTGTAGTATCAGAGATCGACAACATCAACCAGACACGCAACTATCAAGGACACTTTCAGGATTTTGTGTTTTTCAATTTACTTAACTAGTATAAGTTTGGACACACTTTTTCATTCAAATGAATAGGAAAGTGTGTCCAAACTTTTGACTAGTAGTGTAATAACCAACAAACTTTCACTATAATGAGCGTTTGACTGAAAAAAACAAACAAACCAAAAAAATAAAACAACAACTTTACTTTAATGTTAAGCGACAGCAGGTGTTTGACAAAACAGATTCAAGACTGACTGCGCACTACCTGCTCAGGACCCACCATCAGGCTGGCACAGGCAGCCACTTGCCAGTGGATATAGTGGAGCGTTTAGCAGCTGAAGAGTCCGGCGTTGATGTAAAACAAAGCAGAGCTCAAATCAGATTAAACATTTCAACTTACGTTGAAACATGAAATATGAAAATAGTGTTCAGCTTCAAGGTTGACAACAGGTCAGTGTACAGTGTCGGTGTCAGTGTTTCCAACTTTTGTCTGCTGTGCTGCAGTGGCTAAAGTAAGTATTTTTGGCAGGTTTAAACGAGAATAATAAAAACATATCCAGAGTATTCATCAAAGTGCCTTTTTGGAAGTGTCTGACAACCTTTTATATGACTGAGTTGAATTTACATTTCTAAGATTCTGCTGCTCAGATGAATTAAGATTCCTGTCACACAGTTACTACAAAATCACACAAGTGCAGACTATCTTGTGGGCTCGCTGGAATTGAAGGAACTTGGCTGAAGGCCTTGGGGCTTTATTTCTCCCATGCTGGTTAACAGGATGTGCAGCAGGGAGGTCATGGAAGATCCAGGGGGGATAGAGGCCTCTGATTTACACACTCTGATTCCGGCTATGACCTGGGTCATGGCCTTTCAAATTTACAAATGAGGCCCATAGGACCCAAGGAGGGGATGTCAAGAAGACAATCACCCCAGAGTTAACTAGAGGATGTTCCCTGCCCCTCTCCTGCTTGTTTCTCACAGCGTTCTTACAGGTTCACTCTTACTGAACTGTAGTACACCCTGCCACCCCGAGGTTTCACTTGTTCCCTGCCTTTAAGTACAAAAGGTGATGCTGCTCTAATTAGGTTGTGAGGGTCAAGCCAAGAGAGAGGCTTTGGAAACAAACTCACTGTCACATTGTTGGTTGTTTGTCAGGAAATCAGGCTGGATATAAAGATTGGATAGAAAACCTTTCCATGCAGAGCAAAGCTTTCTCTTTAACAAGCATCTTTGTGACAAGAACCAAGAACGGTGTAAAATTAACATGCAAAACGAGAGAAGGCAAAAGGGAGACATCTTGAAGGATGACAAATAAAAGCCACGCACAGCATGGACATTGTTGATTTACTTTTATGTAAGTGAAAGTGCAAAAGGTGGAGACTTCATTGTGCGAAGGTCAGAAAAACAAGCCAGCCATTTATTTTTTGAAGGCTCCATCCCCCACAATGAATATGACTTACAATTCTCTGCACAACAGTGTCACAGCACAATCAGAAGGTACGCAGATAGACAGGCGAAGCAACGTGCTGAAATACAGGGCTGCTGTACTAATAGAGCCTATTGTGGAGGGACGGTGATGGCGGGGGGGGTCAAGAAAGGGCAGCTATGCAGCACATGTTCTTTAGAAAACATTATGAAAACAACGTTTTTCAGACTCTGTCCTCTGGTCCCACATGAATGCTGGCACATACACACCCAGGTGTTGTTCCAGGAGGAGTGCGTATTTTGCATTGAGGGAAAGGCTGATGGGAACAGGCTTGTTTTGCAGCTATGAAATATGAAGCCAGCATTTTTGAATGGACATGTATTCAGGTTTAACTTCACCTGAGAGAACCATTTTTCTCACAGCTTACACCACGACTGAGACTTCATGTCTTAATGTGTACACCATGAGGCAAACTGGCAACCTGTGGCACCCGAGTCTACATGGATAAGCAGATCACCACGAAAGGACAGATGAAGATGTGCACACACACAAACACACACAATGGCACACTGCATTAATGTAAGTTTCCAGTTTTAAATTATGTTGCTGGAAGAATTCGGCACAATATTGCAGAAATTGTAATTTAAAATTTTCTGTCGACAAAACCCTGAGCTGCTGACACTAATGAGAGATCGGGATACGAGCAGGAGACACACAAGCAGGAGCAGGAGACAGGAGTCAACATTTAGCAGGAACCTGGTGGTTGTTTGCACGGCACTGCAGGTCAGTTTGTTTTTCCTCTCGCAAACAAACAGAAAAGAAAAATTGGCAGGTTACAATCCAGATTTTCCAAGTCTTTTAGGAACAAGTTGCTCTAACTTGCTGAAGTTTCATCATTTATGTGGGCAGAGTAGGACAAATGGGATGTTGTCATGATAGTTCAGATGTGATGGGGCCGTCAACACTCATTTCCAAAAATAAAGGAGAACTAAATATGCAACAGGTCATTTTTTTGTGAACCAACAATAACATCAAAGCAATAAACTGCAGTCACAACAGCATCCCAAACTTAATTTGGAAAATATACAGAAACATACAAAGCTGAAAGCATTTTCTGGGTGCACTCAATTTCAATTAGTTTTCAGGATTTAAGATTAATCTGGCTCAGGGAGCAGTCATAAGAGATTATATAGGGTTTAATGGAGTCACTCAACAGATGGTTAGTAGTCACAGTCATAATTCTTTAAGTGCTTTTCCATTAAATGTCTTGCTTTAAAGATCCCTTTTTCTCTCTGGTATTGACGCACATGACAAAAACCAAGGCAATCGACAACACCCTTCACAAAAGGTAACATTAAAAGCACTATGCGCTTCTGGATAAATTATTGCATGTGTCCAGGAAACATGAAACTGTCACCAGCAGTCAGTTTGCTTCACTTAGCATAGAATCTGGTGGAGAAAATGACCTCAACACACCAGCATCTTTACATTTCACTCCCAGCAAATGATGTTGTCACAACGAGCTTGACAGGTCACAATACAATAATGACAAGAAGGTGAGGTGCTTCCAAACAAATGTGCAGTATATTGTTGTTTCTGGATTAGAAATAAAAGGCATACGAGCAAAAATGTGAGTGCTGCTACAGAGAACACAGCTGCTGTGGTACAGTCACAGGTCAGGGCCCCCCTGTTCTGGAAGAACACTTTGTAATTCAAGCCCTCTTTCCTTTTCCTTCTCCAAACCACCAGCTGCTTTGCACTTGACAGTAAGAGGCTGTCTGCCAATACCCACATCTCTCCCAGAACAGGCCTCATTCACAGTTAGAGCCCTCTTCAGTTCAAGTGTCTCCTCCATCTGACCTGCTTCAAACTCCACTTCTGCTGAGGGAAATTAATGGGCCAATGAATTAGTATCATTGTGATCAGGATCCTAAACCCAGCAACCTCAAGAGCCTAGTACATAGTATACATGCTGGAATGTTTTGAACGTTATACAAGGGGCCAATTAGTTCATGGGAATCAGGCTTGGTAACTCAGGAACCCACTGCCAAGGGGCTAATTATTGGACAAAGATGCATCCTCTTAAACTCTGGGGAGACTAAACAGCCTCTGCTTTTCACGTCCAAGGCTTTAGGTCCCTTAAATATAAAACAGGAGTTCTGGAGAACTAATTTTGCATACGTAGATGCGGCCACTTGAGCAGAATTCCCAGACAATTTAAATGTGTCCTCAAGTTATTTACAGTAAGTGCACTTAGCCCCAACCTTGGTAACCTGTTGTGCTCTCCAGTGGGCTTCATATGATCCCGCAGCAGGGAAACAGGATTCAGACCACATACATTGCACTTTTGCTTGAGCCACAAGTATTTTTATTTTATTTTATTGCATTAAATTATTACTAACTTATAGTATTAAAGGAAGGTTTTTGATATTACAGAAATATTTTGATTCACTATTTGATAACACTCTCACACTCGCGTGTTAACAAAGTTTCAGCCATGAGACAGTCACTCAGCTTCACATAGTTACTGGGAAAAAGCAGAATAACAAACAGTTTTCACAGATAATGTGGTGGTGAGGGAAGAGGGAAAAACAGCTGACCTGCATATTTACAAAGTTTAGCAGATCATCTTCTATATTTGATCTGTGCTGAGGGGAAAAACACACATGGCTATCTATTTCCCTATTTCTGCTGTTGGTCAGCTAGGCCAACCATCTATTGGTTGCCTTTTCAACGGGCAGTTAAAGGACTGCTGTCACTACGCTGCTGTAACTCTCTGCAAGAAAGCAACTTCCCTTTTGGTGGAAAGTCGCACAATGATTTCAACCAGTTGTGGTTCTCTGGGACAGCCTATTCAGTCACCAGCCTGCATGGCATCACACATGAGAAACAGACTCAGCAATTTAAGGGGCTGGGGCTTTGTTGTACAGTAGTTGTTTAACTCTGGAAGTAAAGACAGATCAAAGCAAAAAGGAAAATTCTCTGATACGTTCAGCCAAACTGCTTTAAGTTTTCACTCAAGTTTTTTTTTCTTTTTCTTCACTATCCCAAACACCAAGTCAACAATGAAGTGTGCAAACTTACTGGGGCAGCACTTGTTTGTGTACTGACACTGGTTTACAGTGTTTTTAAGTGAGTCTACTAAAACATTGTAAATTGGTGTGGAGAGAAAGAACTGACAGCGTAAACAGGTTCTGTGGTCCAGTGCAGTCTCTCTCTACATATTTACATTATGAAGACTGGGATATGCGTACATTCTGTACTTTTCTGCTTCCTGCTGACCAGGACACTCATTCAGTCCATGAGCGCCTGTGGAAATAAGCCACATCTTTCAACAGGAGTTTGTTCTTCACAAAAATTTATGACAAGCAAAAGCATCTAGCAACCAAATACTTCCCCATTTAAGTGGGAACAGTGACAAAAGCACATTCATTTGTTTCTGAAAGCGTAAAATGAGATGCAGGCTTAGGAATGTAAAGAGAGACCACTGTGTCTGTGTGTGTGTTTGTTAATTTGTGTGCATCAAAGCATGCAAGGAAGATACATGTGTGGGTGAAATGTGCATGTGCTCATTAAAGTCTTTGGTCTGCTGCACACAAATAGGGAGCACATCGACAGCAGTTCCTCTTTTTAAACATAACTTTTGCTAGGTCACGCAGTGTTGGAGCTCAAGGAGGAGAAACCATTATATTATATGAGCTATTCAGTTTATGGGTTGTTACTAAGGCAAACCAAATGTAGATATTAAAAGCTTCAAAAAAGGCAGAAGTCCAACTTCTTGATGGGAATTGACAGTGAGTAAATGCTGTTGCAACATGGGGACTATCCTTGTCCAAGCAGAGTATGAGTCTGTACAGGAAACCTGTTACATCCTCTCAGCATGCCCCCCCCCTGCCTGGGCCTGTTTGTGATGAACCAAATCAGAGGAGAAATGAGCCACACCTTCATTGGCTTCCGTGCCCTACGCAGCTGTGGGGGCAACACCAGTACAGCAGTCACCAAAGGGTAAAGAATAAATATACGAGCATAGGTCAAGTCTGAACAAACAAGAACGCAATGCTCTCATTTTCCACCACTTGGGAGCAGTAGTCTGTTTCACCTGGCTGCTCTCATCTCACCACAGAGGGGCAATAGGAGAAAGGATCCAAAGCAAACGTTCCCCTCTGCACGTTCTGTGTGTGTGAATGACAGCACGTGTATCAGTCAGCAGGTTTGTCTGTTGTCACTGATTTGTTTGCTTTATGGCTGAAAAAAATGTTGTTATCTCATGTCACTGAGATGAAAGGCAGCTTTTCCCTGAAATATTTGAAATCTGTCTCAAACTGATTAACGGATTGTTTCTATATTGAAGTACAAGTGTACCTATCAAAAATAAAGGCCTATAGACTGATTTATGTTATATCTGATTATGGCGTCTACAAAGCCTACAAGCTTCAGGTCCAATCCGACTGACCTTTCCCCTGAAGCATCGTTCGCTAAACCCTGCTCCTCAGATAAAAGGTCACAACAGGTCTGTTATTCATGAATGAATAATTCTAATGATTAAGGGATGGATGACATCTGTCAAGCTGTGCTGACTCAGAGTCTTGATGTCAGCAGGCACACGTCAAGATACGGTATGTTTTATAGCACATGAGTCAAACGTAGTATCTTTGATGATGTTTGATATGAAGACTTTTTTTGGATAGTCCCATTGTGGAATCTTTGGTGTGAACAGATGAAAATTTATGTCGTTTCTTTTCCTCAAAATTTCCTTCATCCCTTCTTTTTCAAAACGACTCTATTCTATAAGTTCTGATATTTATTCCTGCCAATTCCTACAAGTGGAAAAATAAATAAATATAAAAGTTCTAATAGAATCATTAAAAAGATCACAGATCACTGTCTGTCCATGGGAACCAGAAGATTACTGCCGACAGGCTCCAGCACCTGTTTTTGCTTTCTTTTTCCTTCTTTCCATCCTCTTCAGCATGACCAAGTCTGGGGGCTGCACTGGGCTTTACAGATGTTCTGTGTTTGGAATCTGGGTAAAAGGTCAGCATGCCGGCCAGAGATGGGAGCGGCCATTTTGGGAAATTGAATAAGCAGCTGCGGTGAATCGTGGATCTGGTGATATTCAGTAACACAGGATGGTGTGGCTTTGTCAGCTACACTGACAGGATACACAGGAGGCAAATGCATCGCGCATCACTGAACAATTACACTAATGTTTATTCATTTCTTTCGTCTGTCTTATATCAAACAGATTTCCCTCTTAAATCTGACGATTTGTCTACTGACTCTTGTTTGAACTGGTTTAAGCTCTCTTTGGATGAGATCCAGTGGTGGAAAGTTACTGAATATACTGAACTGCGGAACTTCAGTTCTCATCCACATTTTGAATTTTACATTACATTACATTTCATATAGACTAGCACTAGTTTCCAGTTGCTTTGCTCATGAAAATGTCTGTACTCCCGTGTTATTTATGAACACAGTTTTACTGTTGCAGATGAATCATCCCAACAGTACGATAATGAAACGTTTTTTGTTTGGTTTTTTTACTGAAACGTTTTTTGGTTGTTTTTTTTACTACTTTCCAAAGAAATGCACATCCACCTTTGATAAAATCAGAAGGATTTGAAATGCTGACGATATTGTTGAATTTTTATACAATTCTGCGTGGAAGGTCATGTCTGAAGCAACCATGAATCATGTCACTACTACTGTTATCAAGAAAAACTGGATCACTCCTGTTTGAGCCAGCATATTCAGCCAGCATTATATATGAACATCAGATGGGTCTTTAATGTTCTTTTAAAGGAAATTAATTCTCTGTATGCCTGAGACAACATGTAACATGCAACGACCTATAGGCCTCCAGTTCCTCTTTCACATCCTACCAACTTCTGTAATGTGGCTGAAAAATTCCAACAAATGCAATGAAGCATGTATGTTCTTTGCGTGTACCGTCATGATGCTTGTTTACCAGAAAGTCATCAAGTTCAGCTATCACTATGTTCTTCTTTGTATCTGCTTAAAACACCTGCTTTCCAAACACTAGGTTTTTTATTCAGCCAATTCATTTTTTTTTGTTGCAATAATTTACAGATAGCGAACTTTAGCTGAGAGTTTATAAATCCTGGCCACAGTTGCTACACAACTTTGAACAAACAAAAGCATATCTATTTGTCATGACTTCTGGGCTCTGATGAAATGATTACCAAGAACTGAATGAAAATAATCTCTTTTACCCAGGACACAGCCGCTTTTGATGATTCTAGTAAAAAAAAAAGAAAAAAACCCTCTCTGCCAAAGCTTTGGGATGTAAATAATGCTCATAATGTTTGTTACATTCCAGACACGTAAATGAGGGCTGTAATTCCTCTGCACTGTTTCCCCTCTGAGCACCGTCAGCAGTCTCCCAGTTACCTTTCACCTACTTAGTCTGAACTGCAGACATGAGAGGGTTAAACTGGCTCCTTCTTTGTGGTCTGGCCCCCGATCACTTATGGCCTGTGATCTCTGTACAAAAAAAAACCCTCTGTTGCCTGTAATATGGGTATTCTCATGTTGTGAACTTTCCCCTAATTCTCACAGTCCTCAAATCTTTGCTGAGGCAGCTCAGGCCACATCGTTGGCATGTTTCTCTGCTGCCTGTGACTGATTCATTCACTCCTCACAAGAAATCTTGATGTGCATCCTCTATAATACCGTTTCCTCTGGACTTTTTAAAATGTTACTTTAATTTCATCTATTACCATTTTCTGTTTGGCGCTTTAGAGAACTATTTACACTTTAAAGGTTTCTGGAATTGCTGTTATGGGTAATGGTCATACTAATCAAGTTTTTTTTTTTTTTTCTTAAAAAAAAATATAATAACAGGACGTCAGTGTCTGTTTTTAAGGTCATATAATTATGACTATCTGCTGTCCAAAAAAAGTAATCTCAAAGCTCCTTCATGTGCAGCTCAATTCGTGTTACCTTGATTTGTCTGAATTATTTATCAGTCTTGCAAGGAAACTATTAAAGATTTGATGCACGTCACACTTATCAAGAAAATACCAGACAGAATGTGACATGAAGTATGTACCGAGACACAAGATACAGTAAAAAATGAATAGACTGAAGGCAAAAGACAATCCTAATTTTGGACAACAGTGAGAAGAATTTATAAAAACAACACTAGTGGCACATAGAAGAGGCTTTAGTCTCCTCTCAGATGGGGATGAGTTCACTTTATGGAGTCTGGGCTTTGTCTTTTACCGGCATCACTGTGGGTGGTCTGCTCACAGCCCATAGTGGCAGTCACTTTCCAAACCCCCCCTCCAGCTCGGTTTACAGTGAGTGATGTTTCCTGATATTCTTCCAATGGACTCTTTGTAATTGATCTGCAGCTCTACAGTGACATGCTTTGAAATGATTACGAACATAGAATGAGCTATCCAGACAGGCACACTGTATTTTATGAGCACAGTCTGGGCTCTGATATGTTGCTCAACTGATATCAGGATGCCTGTGAATGGAGTATGGTGAAGGGATTACCTCACTTAGTCAGAAATACTACACCTGTTACGCTCAGTGTCTGCAACACTTTGGCACAAGGATGTTTCACTTCTGGGGACATTGATTGTTTAGTTTCCTGCAGGAGATAATGTAGTCCCCTGGCTCCCACAGTGCAGGGATGAGGGCCAATCTTTCTGATATAACACGTCCCTCCTCTGGCTCTGACAGGAATAGTAATCAGGGAGGTGGAGCGGGGACAGAAACCTGAGAGGAGCTCTTCCCCTCCCTCTGCTCGGCTGGCCAATGGCAGGCGGCTGACAGCTCGGAGTTGAGGGCTGAAACTATAAAACAGTGCTGCTGCAGTCCGCTCAGACAGGAGCCTGAGCTCTGTGACACAACCCCACAACGCCTTTGCCGCGAGAAAAGACACGCTTTGAAACATCAGCAGGCATGAAGACAACACTGGCCGCCCTGACGCTGAGCCTGGCGGCGCTCCTGGCCACAGCTTTCCCTCTGGACAGGAAGGCCGGCTCCGCAGCCGGCGCTGCAGCCAAGGAGAAACGCGTGCAGTACGCGGCGTGGGACGACGTGAACGTCATCGCCCACGGCCTGCTGCAGCTGGGGCAGGGCCTGAAGGAGCATGTGGACAAGACCAAAGTCCAGATGAGGGACATCTCCACCAAGATGAAGGTGTTCAACCGCACGGTGACCGAGCTGGGGAAGGAGAGCCAGAGGCTGCGTGAGGAGGGGGAGGCCCTGAAGGTCCGGGCCCGGGGGCTGGAGGACAGAGAGGGCCAGCTGCTGAACGTCACGGCCGAGCTGAAGGAGAAGGCGGAGGAGATGCAGCAGGAGAGGAGGACGATGGGCGAGAGGCTGAGCCGGCTGGAGAGGAAGGTGGACAGCATGCTGCAGGGAGAGTCCGGACCGGCCGACCCCAGGAACAAGAGCGAGGTCCGCACGATCCAGGTGAGAGAGCAAACACCTGTGTGGTAAATGCAACAATGAGGGCTGTCACTGCACAGCCCCCCTCTGCAGAGGTGGTGGGGCTGCTTCTCTCAGTTATAGGGCAGAAATGCATGCAGGGCAGGCGGGGGGGGGGGGGGTTTAACAAGCACACAGTGCGTGCAGTACGTGCAGGGAAACACTCTCCGTCAGACAAAGAGATCTGCACATCAGCCACAGGAATGTGTGAATCATTTTCCACAGCTGTCACTTTTACACCCCGGACACATTCAGGCATTTGTCACTCTGCTGAAGGGGTTTAGGAGAGCGGCACTTCCTCGGCAGTTCTGCCTTTTACAAAGAGTCCGAGGAGCTGAGGGTTACATAACCACACCACAGAGGCTTGGAAAGAACAAATGCTCACCATTGTACCATGAAAATGTACAGCGCTCCAGCTTTGAATGGCGGCCTGCAAGCGGCCCTGTGTGTTAGGGAAATGTTTGTGCTTCACTCAGAATGTGCTATGTGCAGACAGTGTAGAAAAAAGTTAAGCAATGCTCAAAAACCGTGTTGTTTTCTGTCAGCTGATGCTGGAAACTCAGAACAGACGCATTGACGATCTGATCGAGCGGATCAGACTCCAGCAAGAGAAGCTTGACAAGCAGAATGTGCGGATCAGGACCCTGCAAAGTCAGGTGAGCAGCCAGACTTCAAATCCAGCAGTCCCACATCTCTGCATCCCCATCGTAGCACTCATTGGGACATATCTCATTTTACCGCAGTTATTGAAATTGAATGACTGACTGACTGGTTTGCTTTTCCAGATCCAGCAGTCACGACTGAGACCCTCCCCACTGGCCAGTGACCCCAACGGCCAAGAGCAAGGAGACTCGCCAGCTGGTAAGTAAAACATCCTCCTGACACCGTCTTAAGTCGACCGCACGAAACCTGACGCCAAATGTGGCAAGCCATCTGTTTAGTCAAACCACAAAGAAGCTTAAATCATTGGCAATTAAAATCAAGGAATGGAATCAATTTGGGGCACGCTTCTCTGCTCAGCTTGACGTCTCTGGTGGACTCTGCGCCGTTTAGTCTTTAAATCCTAATGACATTGTTCAATTAAGACAGCAAAACATTAACACGGCAATAGGAATGAAGTTGCTGACAACAAGTTGCTTAAGGCTTATTCACTTGGGCCAAGAAAACCAAAATGTTTATAATGTTTTTGTTCAGAGCTTTATTTTTACTACTCCGGGGAAAAGACTTGATGAATAGGAGTGGAAAAAAATGGGAGAGACAGTCTTTTATCGGTGCCCTTCATACTGTTATGTGCAGTCATTGTCACAGGCAGTTAATGATGTCCTCGGCGTGCAGCATCGCCAAGCAGCTGCTGCTCCCAGCTGAGTTTAACTGTGACTGGGCTGGTCATAATGATGGCTTTCATCCACACTGGACTCAGGCCAACTGAGGGAGAGCTCAGACACCCAGCTTCTTCGCTCGCCACAGTTTAGTCACACGCACTTATTTACTTAACATTTTTATTCCTAAATGCAGGAAAATATAAAAGAAATCCAAAGATAGTGATTAAGGAGATTATGAGACTAGATATTGAAGTGAATTTTAACTAGTCTGTGATTTTCATTTTTTTTTTTTTAAGACCAGAGATGAGAACTGGGGGAAAGGTGAACGTGGCTGAGGTAACAGTTGAGTTCAGCCAGCCAGAATAAATTACAATAACACCTCTGAGCTCTGACATCAGCAGGATTTGAGGAATGAGGAAAAAACAGCTGGTTTCTCTGGCAAGGTTTCAACTGGGGGAAAGGTTGCTGGTCTTTGAGAGCCCACATTCAGGGTCACACAGCTCCCTGCGATTTCTCACAGTGGTCGTTTCTGTGATGTCAAGCAGGGAAACAGGGAGGGAAGCCTTTGAGGCTTTGGATAAATCTATCACAGTGTTCCTCAGATTACCGTCCTTGTGTCTGAGCGCAGGAAAAAAAAGAAAACAAGGGTGAAAATGGGTGAAGGCAGTCTAAATTTATCTGTGAACTTTGTACAGATATCTCCCTCTGATTTGAAGACCCCACCCCCCCGCCCAAACACATTCACACACACACACACACACACACTTTTTTCCAAATGATCCAGACTCAGTGTGTAAAACAAACATGTGTACATCACTTGAGAATGAGCAACCTTTCCCCTAGATCTGTCAGGTTGCCAGACCCCCCCCCCCCCCACCGCCTCTCCTCCCCCATTCTTACACACAAACACACCGTCCCCACCTCTGCCTCCATCTTTCCCATTGTAATGAATAAGAAGTGTGCCAAAGTTCAGGACAACCCCTGACCTTAAGGCGGACCACAGCCACAACTGGCCAGAGAGAGTTCATCCCTCTAGAGGAAGGGTCACTATGAAAATGAAGTTGTGGGTCTCTGAGATCAACAGACATGTCTACACTGAAATAATAACCAGGCAAATAATCAACCAAATAATTAAATCAAAATGCAAAATTAGATTTTACTGTAGTTTTAATCTTATTTTATTTATTCTTCGCTTCTTTTTGTGTTAATGTATTAAGCAGCATCATGACATTATGTCATCAACATCAAAAAAGGGATTACTAAGGGGTTACTATTAGTCTCGTGCCTCATTGGCCACACGACTGATCGTTCCAAACAAATGGCTCTGGAGTCTCCTGCTTTGTGGTTCCCTACCATCTCAGATATCCCCCTACAGCAACAGCACCCCCCTCCCCTCACCACCCCTTGATCACTCCCCTTGCATGCGCTAACCATGCACCAGCCATGCACTCCTACATCATAGAGAGGCTGCTGTGCACGTGAGCGACGTGTGACAAGCCAAGGAGGCGAGGGGGCACTGAGGAATGTTCAGGCTTGTAGTGTGTAACTCAATAGACTGGAGGGCCAAAGCAGCCATAAAGGGGGGAGGTGGGGGGAGGGAGGAGTGTGCTTGGGAACCGGGAGAAAGGTCATGTTTGTAACAGAGAAAGGAGTTTTTACTTGCTCTCTCCTCTGACACGGCGAGGTCAAAGGCTCTATCGGGTATAAGTTCATATCTCCAGACTTACTGATAAGCTCACTTGGAGTGATAGTCTTATTTGCAAACAGTCCGTTCTAGCCGTGCAGAGAAATGTGCCACTGAGAGGTTCTTACACTGTGAATGACCTACTTATGAAATCTGGGCAGAGTAAATAAGCACCGGTTTCCAAATAGCCCTTTACTGTAAAACACATGACAGAATAAAACCTAAAATGATGGCAAATGTACAAGGAAAAACAGTACTGGGCAAAAATATTTCTCCTCAGTTTCATAAACATGTTTTTACTCTCTCACAGCAACAGTGCAAAGTTCAGGGCTGCACAGCTGAAGAAAAACACGTCTGTTAAATGTCTCATAAGAGGCATTGGTGGAAGTGCAGGGTTGTAAACATTGTGGGCTCTTGCAGTGTCTTGCAGACCTGTTTGTCCTTGTAATTAGTTTTGTTTTTTTTTTCTCTTTGTTCCCATTGTAGAGATGGCATCAGACTGTCATGAGCTTTTCCTGAGAGGAGAGACTACGACTGGGATCTACACCATCCAGCCAATAAACGCAGAGCCCTTTAAAGTCTTCTGTGAGATGACAGCTGGTGAGCTGAGTTAAACATTTTCTTCTTTCTTCTTTTAACTTCAGTGGAGCTTGGCCGACAGTTTCCAAAGAATAGTCACAAATTTCAAAGAAGCAGCAAGTCTATACAACAATAAGTAGCTTTTACCTCACAAAACACTTCCTCTTTCTTTCTTTTCAGATGGTGGTTGGACAGTGGTCCAGAGGCGCCAAGATGGCTCAGTGAACTTTGACCAGCTATGGCAGGCCTATGAGAAAGGCTTTGGCAGCCTGAATGGTAAATTCCTGCTTGGATTTGATCTCATCTCACTAACTCCAGCTGTTAACTGGCCTGGTCAGGACCAGATCAGTTCACACAGCATCGCAGTATTTACAGCCACCGCATTAGAATACAGGAGGTTGTGTCCAAAAGCATCTCATGACACGAAAGCTTAAACAGTGGCAGAGCACAGTTTTTCTGCAGCTGGTAGTTTTCTCACCTTTTCTTTCTTCTATTCATCTTCCTCTCCAGGAGAGTTCTGGTTGGGTCTTCAAAAAATCCACTCCATCGCTGGAGCTGGTGGCTACATCCTCAACATCAAGCTCTCTGACTGGGGGAATGACTTGGCATCCATTCGCTTACCATTCCAACTGGGCGGAGAGGAAACCAAGTACTCGCTCCGCATTCAGGAGACTGGCACCTTCAGCATCTTAGAGAGTTCCCTGGGGACCGACGCCACCTCTGGTCTGCCTTTCTCCACCCAGGACCAAGACAACGACCAGAAAAATGACACCAACTGCGCCAAGCATCTTTCTGGTGAGTTGCACATGACGCTCACTATGGCCAGTGATTCCCATTTCAGGTCTTAACTTGAGCCGAAACAGAATGTCTTACCTGATGATAATATTCTTTGTCTTTTACAGGTGGTTGGTGGTTTAGTAACTGCGGTCGCTCCAACCTAAATGGCAGATACTTCCAGAGCCCTCCTCCAAAGCAGCGACACCAGAGGAAGCAAGGCATCTTCTGGAAGACCTGGAGAGGCCGCTATTACCCGCTGAAGTCCAGCGTGATGATGATCGCCCCTGCTGCAATCGAGAACAAGTCCTAAAGCAAGGAAAAGGCCTAAAGAAAGACAAGGAGAGCTTGGACTGTTCTTTCTTTTCCTGGTGCTTGGTTGAAAGGGTAGTAGAGATTTTCATTTTCCTGGTTGTCTTCTTGAGGAAGATTTTGTACCAGAACAAAAGAACTCCCACTCAATGAGTTCAGTGTTTCCACTGACAAGCAGAGTCCTTTCTTGTGCCTCAAGCTACATATGGAAAGAGGAAAAAATGTGTGGGGGAGCATGTTCTTTCTATCTCTCTCTCTTTTTTTTTTTTTTCTTTTTTTTTAAAGTTTGTTTCACAATCGCAGTTGATTCCTTTTGAGGGCTTTAGGCAGGAGCTCCTATAGAGCAAGTCTAGTCCTGTCCACTGCGGTGTTGGCCACAAAACGCTTCAAACAAGTCAAGACTCCTCAGCAGACGTCTGGTGTTAACAGTGAATGCTGGCTGTGCGTTCATGGCAGGTAAACAGCACTGCCAGCTGCTCTCATTTTGTAGGGGTGAAACACAAACTGATTGAACAATCCATTGGTGCAGATCAAACGGTGACTTTAATCTTCTACAATAACCTGAGAGCCGTGCTCAGAAGCATTATGTAAAGTTGCAAATCACTGTAAACTAGGATTAGAATGCAGAAACTGTATTAAGAGCGATGTTGGAGAGCGTTTTGAGGTACTGAAGATCATTCCAGCCTTTTGTACAATATAGAGCATATTCTGAATGAAATTAGTTTTGAATCAAACTCAGCATATACTTCACTGACCAACATTTCTCTGTGGAGATTTTGATGATGCTTAGTCATATTGACTAGTTTTAAGATGACACAATTTTGTGCATAGTGTATGAAGGAATGTGAGCTGTCTTTTACTGATTTGTCGATTTCGTTGTGACTTGAGTTTGTTATTGTAGATGTCCTCTTTTCTTATTTAAAGGATGTAAAGAATCAATATATATATTTCTGGTGCTGCCTGTTTGTAATTTATACTGTCTTTTTTTTTTTTTTTTTTTTTTGTAGATGTAAAACTATTTTGTTTTTTTGTTTGTTTTTTTTTTTTATAGAAGAAATATCAATCTTTTTTTGGCCAAAAATGAGCCAATAAAATTGATTTAAACTAATAATACTTTTTGTCTGTGTGTTATATGACACCTTCAATGTACCTTTTTGATAATATAATAAAAAGGCGATCACAGATACTATATTAGGTAATCTAAAAATGTGACAGAAACATCAAATTAAAATAACTAGCCCAAAATGTCAAACTTGTTGCTATTTCTGGTGGATATTACAACCATTTGTTTCTCTATGAGGAAATTTCAGCTAACTTGTTGAGTAACAGATGATTTTTCCCAAATTTAAAAACAATCAAGGTTTTGCTTTGTTTTTTTTTTAGGGATTTGAAACTGAAAGCAGAACTGTTACTTTGGCTTTTCTATTCATGAAATTCCTTTAATTTAAACGGACACGCTAATTTTACCCAAATGGTCCACAGGCAGATGTGTTCTTGATTTTCTTGGACTACAGGTTCAAACTAAAAGTACGCTGAGACCATTCCTTTGAACCACACGTGGCAGATCACTGCTATCTTAAAGACTTTACCAGCTTAGTCATACCACTTGGAAGCATACTTCAGTAGCTTCAAGATGTCAGTTTGAATTTTCATTGCACCACTTTCTACCTCCTTGCTCGGCTTACTGTTAATGTGCTTCATCCACAGTGATCCTCCGAACATTCACAACTGGTTAAGGATCAACCTCCGTAACAGGTGATCTAATGGAGTAGTTCCTCTGCTGACCTTCAGGGAGTTTAAAGGTGAGTGGAAGTAAATGGCCAAATACAAGGGAACTTCTTAAATGCAGCAAACAATGAATTGAATTGTGATCATTACCAGTTCTTCAATTTAAGAATGCAAGTTAACAAACACTTAAGGAAGAAATGCGTCTCTTCCTTTCTGAAGAAAAAGCACTAATGTGACAATATAAGCA
Organism: Echeneis naucrates; assembly: GCF_900963305.1. Lineage (NCBI taxonomy): Eukaryota > Metazoa > Chordata > Actinopteri > Carangiformes > Echeneidae > Echeneis > Echeneis naucrates. The sequence continues at coordinate 8,609,955 of NC_042527.1, forward strand.
GTCCACAAGAAGTGGTACCTAAGAAGAGTCAGTAAAATGTATAAAGTACTTCACTTAAATCACTATTTGCACCTACTGATATACATTAGGCTGAAAGTATGATTATTTTCTTAATTAAGGTATTGAATGTGTAATGTGTAGGAAATCAACTAATTGTTTTAGCTCAATTATAAATGCTGTTTCATTTCATTTCAACTTCAATAAATGAAGGAAACAAAGAGGTGAATAATCCCTCTCTGCAATGTCAACAGAGGTGTTAATTGGATGACTGCTTGTGTAATAGAAATATTCATTATATATAACCATTGCCATCTTGTGGTTGTAATCAGCAGTTGGGACTCACCTCTCAAGTGGACTCCATTATGAGTGGGTTACCATGGAAACAGTGATGTCCACAAAAGGAGGCGCCGCAGGGACCATCGGGTTTCTGCTGCTTCACTTGTGAAAGAGTGTGGCTGCATGAGAGGCTGAAGGTTTGGTCAGGTGCAGCTCAGAGCAGACGGACATGAGGTGGATACAACTGAAGCTTTGAGTGGAATATTAATAGAGAGAGAGTTGAGTACCTTCCAGTTAGGAAACATGAAGAGAAAGACGTGCTGTAGCTAACATACATGACCTGTAACACGGTGTATACAAAGACAGCGGGAAAAGAGAGCCTGTGATGTGATTCATACATTTATTTATTGTCATGTACAAATTGTATTCTGGTGGTACAAAGCTGTTGTAAGACTCCAGTGCTCACCCTCCTGTTGTCTTTATTGCAGTAAAAAAAGGAAATACCAGCATGATCAAGAGTCAAGAGGTACTTTGGCAAATATAAATTATGTGTTAAGAAGGCAAGCAGACACTTCGAGCAATGAAATGTAAGGAGAGAAAACAGCACAAAAAAAATTCAATGAGTGCTGCTGTCAGCACTCAGAAAAAGGAATAAAAATCCATAAAAATATTTTATTTTCAACAACACCATTAAAACATGTGAACAGAGGAAGTGACTTGGTTTTCCTCCTTTTTTCAATATAACACAAACTGCCAGGTACAAACTCACAGTATATATGGATATTGCAAGTCTGTGTGAGTGCACTTGCGAGTGCTTATTTGTATGTGTATTTTGCACATAATGTGTGTGCTAAGGTCTGCAAATATGTTTATAGATTCCATTTTATATCTGTGAACTGTAACCTGTGTCTACAACTGACTCAAGTGAATAAAACAGGTGGGGCGAGGGGAAACAACACAACAACATTTGGTAAAAATCATAGTTGCAGATGAGGACGTGGCTGAGCAATGAGTCAATGTGACACAGCCTTCAAATATTTCTCCATATGTCCTTGTCTTTGTTCATCTTACAGGGTGAGACACCAAATCTCTGTGCTCGTAAACCATACCCCAGATTCTACACAGGAGGGAGGGCATGGAGGAGACAGGGCGAGCAAGTGAGTAACAGAAGAAGAGAGAGAGCATGAAGAAGGGAAGCATGGTGGAAAAGTGAGAGGACTAAATAACAGGAGAGAGGGGGCTTATGGCTGCAGAGTGTCTGACCGCCTCTCCGCTACAGGGTGAATAGTTGGAGACAGGGTTGGGATCAGGAGGTAAGGGTGAGTGAAGATGGGCGGTGATCAGGAGGGAGCAAAGGAGGACAGAGAGGAAAGTAGACTTCTTTCCATTGTCTCATTTTAGAGGTATTGTTGTAAAAAATGCAGCAGCATTATCTCGTAGTGCTCTCCAGACTCAGGGCAGCGAATACTGTGCCGTTCGTTGGGGTAGACCTGGATGATTGAAACAGAGCCACAGATGTCACACATAATCAACCTGTGTGTGTGTGTGTGTGTGTGAATGTGTATAGAGAGAGAGAGAAAGTTTGGACACACTTTCCTATTCATTTGAATGAGAAAGTGTGTCCAAACTTTTGACTGGTAGTGTATATATGTATAAATATCTTCACAGAATCATGAAAACAGCACTGAATTCGAAGTAAACACAAGAATCTTGTGCTACAAAATAAATGGACCAGGCTCAGTGACTAAATCCCTAAACTTAACAACCTTGCGACCTACCCTACATGCCCTAAAGATAACTATATCTAACTAGCTCAGTGAGCAGTGATAACCAACATGTCTTTGGGGTCACCAGTGTTTCGTCTAGTTGGTCCCACGACAACGTTACTCAGAATGCATAACATTGGATCTGTTATTGTACTGTATTGCGTTGATCTAAGAAAATGCACTAAACTCACTTATTGTTTCATTTTTCATGTACTTCAGTCATCTGTAGACATTCACTAAGATCTGTAAAGTGCATCATCTATGAGGGAGTGATTTCATACAGCAGCATCAGACAGAAGTATAGGGAAGTAGAATGAAGTTGTTGGTGCTAACCTGAAGCTGGTAGGGCTTCCCAGCACGGATTATCTGTGACACGAGGAAATTGGTGTGGAAAAAGTGCACGTTCTCATCTAGAAAACCGTGAAGAATCAGCAAACGATTGGGCCTGGAATGACAAGCATTAAGTTTGCACATGACAAGACATACAGAGCAATTCCTGATTTTATACATTGCACAGTTTTAAATAATAGAACGCTCCGACCTTTTTGACTACCATCATTATTAAAAAGAATGGAAAGATAGAAAATTTATAGGAAGCTGAAACGCTGCAGCTGCAGGGCTTCGGCATCACTCCAATATAAATTCGGTGTCCTAGAGCAGTGCCCCAACATGCTGTCTGTCAGGCCCTCTCTGGGTGTTTGAAACACTGGCCTGATGTAGCCTGTCATCTCAAACACGAATGATTTGACACTTATACATTTCACAAATGCTAGAAGAAATCTAGGCATGTTTTTCATGTCTTGCCAACTTATTAAATGGGTGTGTGTACTGACTCGCTTGGCAGCTTCTCCACATGCAAAGCCACAGATCCTTCTTCGTAGCCCTGCTGGTTGTTCTCAGGAACATCCATGTAACGCTCTGTGTAGCCAGTGTCGTAGGCCATCCACACAGTCACTGGGGCGCCCGCAATGGCCAGCTGGCAGGGACACACAATCCAGAATGAAGGCAATTATTGAGAGTTGCTGGAAAATGTTCAATTACCGTAAGCTCTGATGCTGATATTATGGCCTAGCTGGATAAATACTTTGGCAAAAACTACTTTGGGACACAAATGAAACTTTCAATCACTCTTCCATAGGGCTGCATCCTCAGACATGAAGGTTATAAGTAACACACTGTAACACTGTCCAACACAGACACCATGTGGATATAAGTGGTAACTGCACCTACACTTTAAATATGAAATATCAGAACTCAGAAACCAATAAAAACTTTTTTGTTTAAATAATACCGTGGAGATTTTTCACAGATATTGGGTTGGTTAGTGGTTTAAAGATAAAAAGGATGGCTGAAGGGTAAAAAGGCCTTCTAACCTTGAAGACATTGGGCCGCTGGATGAGGCCCATGAGGGAGAGGAACCCGCCATAGGACCAGCCGTGGATAGCGACACGGCTCAGGTCCACAAAGTTAAACTTCTCTGCCACATACTGCAGCCCCTCCACCTGGTCCTCAATCTCCACCTGCCCCTGTCCAGACAAATGTGAAATGATTCTCTTTAACCTGGCAGGTGTGCATCTTTGCAAGACATTCAGTCCCCTTTCTACTTTCATGCAAATCTGCATTTATTTAAATATCCGACTCTGAATTTACCATTTTGTTTTTTAGTGCTCCTTCAAATTCAAGGCCCCTCTGACAGGAACCCCTGCCATCAATAACAACCACAGCATAGCCCAGAGAGGCCAGCGTGTTCAGACGGAGGTACTTCATCCCCTTAAAGGAGTTGTTCACCAGCTGCACCTGAAAACATATGAACCACAAAATATGGTGCTACCTGTTATCTGGGATTCAAAGTACTTTTTCAGGTAGCAAGAGGTCTAAAATGACACACAATGAATAACAGCCACAAACCTGTGGGCCTCCATACACAAAGAGAACAGTTGGATGTTTCCTGCCGGGCTGAAGGTTGTGAGGTTTGTATACCATTCCATACAGCTGGAAGCCAGACTTCCCTGGAAAGTCAAAAATCTCAGGTGGATTGTAATCTCCTGGGCAACCTGGGAAAATTTGACACATGAATATTAAAATACCTTTTGTTGTAGTTCAGCCAAAATGTGTTTTGATGTATTAGTATTTGTTCTACACAGAAATAACTATTATTTTATCTTTTGTATTGCTAATTTTTTGGGGGGGGTTTCTCTGCCTTTCTGACAAATAGTCAGTGGCAGAGTATCCTATAGGACACAGAGGGAGGGGAGTGACCTGGAATGGAACCCAGGAAAGTGTGATAACATGGCATGCATGCCAGCATGGGTTAGGGGTTAACCCTAACCCTAACCAACGCTCCATAATATCAACTTGGATACTGGAGCACAATTTTTTTTCTTACTATTCTTAGTATTTTAATCAAGCTTTGACAAAAAGAGTCCATGATGACATACGTGTTTGAGCATCACATCATCAGATTGCTGTCAGGATTGTCTGGAGGACGGCATTCTACCTCACACTCCCTGTCCTTGATCTAATCAAAGTCAGACATTGCTTTATTGATTGTTCCTAAAATAAAACCACAGATAAGTGGCCAACCCTCACATTTGGTCAGAGTGTTGTCTATGACTAACTAATATCATCTCTGCACAGTGAATCAGAGTCAAATCTGTGTGCTAATTGATGGCTTCCTTTTTTAAATTAGGTTTGTAATTTACCATGATCAGCAAAAGAACAACTTCAACATTTTACAGGCAGCAATTGTTATTAAGTTTGAAAAAGACATCACATGAGAAATTTTGGATCAAGATCTGGTATTTGAGGGGCTCTTGCCTGATTCATCTTGTGTCCCAGTTTGATGTTGAAACAAGCCACCTGTGCTACACAGAGGTCTGGAAACATTAAGGGATCACTGCAAAATTATCTCTTTCTCTGATTTTGCTATTTATAGGTATACGTTCGATTAAAATGAATGTTTTTGTTTTATTCTATAAACTACCAACATTAGTCCCAAATTCCAAATATAAATGTTTTCATTTAAAGCATTTATTTGCAGAAAATTAAAAATGGTCAAAATACCAAAAAAAGGTGGAATTTCAGACCTCACAAAATGCAAAAAACACATTACTATTATTTTAACTTGGGAAGTGTTCCGAAATCAATATTTGGTGGAATAACCCTGATTTGTAATCACAGCTTTCATGCATCTTGGCATGCTCTCCACCAGTCTTTCACATTGCTGTTGGGTGACTTTATGGCATTCCTGGTGCAAGAATTCAAGCAGCTCAGCTTTTGTTTGATGGCTTGTCCAACCATTAGAGGACCAGGTGTTGGACAAAGCTGGAAATTAGACTCATTCGAGAAGATGACTTTACTCCAGTCCTCTATCTTTTGAAAACTTCAGCCTGGCTCCTCTTTGTTTCTCATTGATGAAGGGCTTTTTTCTAGCTGCACACGACTTGAGCCCTGCCTCTAAGAGTCTGTTTCCAACCATTCTCGTCGTGCACTTCACCCCTGCCATTTACCATTCATTTTGTAGGTCACTTGATGTCATCCTACAGTTCCTGAGTGGCAATCGAATGAGGAGGCAGTCATCCTGGTCAGTGGAGAGTCGTTGGTGGCCTCTGCCAGACTGTCACTGTTTTATTCCCAATGTCTGCTCCTTGACCCTGTTCTTACGAACTGCCATATTAGAAATGTTAAGGATGGAAGCAACCCAATGCTCACTGTGTCCCTTTGCCAATATAGCCAGAATTGAACCCTTCTTTTACTCACACAAAACTTTTCTTTTAGCATGGCCAAGAGTTATTTTTTATCTTCCAATTACTTCTGATGTACTACTCGCGCTGTTTTTGCCATCAAGTCGGTCCTATTGCAAGAGGATAGCGATGACCACGGCAATGTTTTTATACATTTTCTCGTTAAATAAGATTTAGTTCAGGTTATCACCTCATCAGTACCTTATTAGGTAGAAACAGGTGTGCTATTGTTAGAATTCAACAGACAGTGGAATGGAATGACTGTCATGTATGCTGAGATGCTGATTTCTGAAAAATTTGCAGTGGTCTCTAAATTTTTTTTCGAGGGTTGTATTTCAGTATTTTAGTAATTTTTGATACTTTAGTTTGGTAAGAAATCTAAAGTATGGTGATGGTTTACACCAAGTTCTGTTTACCTGGTGATTCCATCATGCTGGCCCAGAACTCAGGTACAATGTGCAGGGGGTCACCTTCTGACCTGGTCAGTCTGTAGACGTGAACACATGGAGGCGTACTCACGTTACTGTAGTGGCTGACAAAAAAGTCAAAGTTCTGCAGAGAGAGGAGGGGAGAGAGTTGCAAAAAAACCCAAAAAACAAACAAACAAAAAAAAAACACTTCAGAATAATCAAATTGGGACCAAATAGATTTACTATTTACAAGGACAATGAAGGAAATGAAATGCTGTGAGAAGATCAACGAGAGGGCCCTGTACTCGTACTAAAAGGCCGACGCAACTGTCATTCCTGACTGCTGCAGAAGACCCCGTATACTGCAAACTATCAGACTAATTCTCAGCTGTGCAAACTTTGCTCACATTTTTAAAGGTTCTTTAACTTCTATTCTTATGAAGAAATACAAGTGGTTTCTGACCTGGTTCAATTTATTCCAAATATTCTATTTCCCCAAATCTCTAATGTTGGTGTAACCCCAGTAACCTGTCACACTGTAAGGCAGTGCTATTTTAGGTCATAACATGAAACTGAATTTAAACAATTTCAAAAACATATCCACTTTATTTTATTTTTTTACCCACAAGCAGCAAAAGGCACTGTTCAGCAGAGGATGACCTGTTAAGCAGTTGGGAATACTGGCTGAGGTGATGAGTGATTTTACCTGGCTAACAGAACAGCTATGAGAGAAGCCAGGTTTGGTTAGCCTAACCACATCTCCCGGTGAGGCATAGCTGACCACGTAAAGGTGGTGCTCCAGAGGAGTATCCTTGGTGCCCTGGAAGTACACTAACTTTGTTGCCTCATTCACCCAGATCTGAGAAGAAAGAAAAATGTAATTAAATGGAAAGGAGAATCGTTACATCAACTGACTTTGTATTCAATTTTTAATAGCAGAAGTAAGAAGTAAAAGTGACAGAGCATCGTCAGTAGATGGAAAACATCAGTTGTAGACTTTTAGACTTTGAAGCTAATGGAAACACCCTCATATGTAAGCTGGGGGTCAGCATTTTAACCTCATAAGAACTTTTGCACAATGCACAATTGAAAACCCCCCAAAAATATTTGGAACTTTACAAATCCTTTGTGAGTCCATACACCTTCATTAAGTATGGATTTTATATAGCCTTCACTGTGGGACTTGTCTAACCTTGGAGCCATGTCTCGCTAGCACTTCCCATTCTCCACTGGTCAATGTAATCTCCTCCTTGATTGCACATTTGAAGTCTCCTAGAGTAGAGAAGAGATAAGAGAGTCAGCATGCTCTGTGACAAACAGAAAACTCTGACGTTAACCATGGTGGCAGAGTTGAGAGGTGATAAAAGTGTTCTTGTTTTAGCAACATTCAGCTATGTGATTATTTGCCAGATATAACTTTGAATAAAATGCAGGGACATCCACTTGTCCCTCACCCTCTATGTGTTGGTAGTCCTCCGTCCAATGGTAACAGCCTGGTTGTAATAGGGATGTGATTTTATACAGGTGGCTGAAACCGGTTTTAGACTCATTTATCCAAATGAAAGTAAACTCATCTTCTGTTGTTTGAACAAAGGGATAGAATATATCATGAACCTGCAGGGAAAGAAAAACAGTTTGTCAGCTACTTAACATCTACAGAAGAAAAACCTTGTAACAGTCACATATATAGAGTGGCATGGGAAAATTCCTACATTAATCCAGACATCAGTGGTCTCTTCGTAGATTATGTATGGCTGTGTGTTACTGGGCATGGCCTCCAGGCTCTCCTGCCTCTGAGCTGGATCATCTGTAACAAGAATGAAGAGTTCTGGGGGCAGCAGGACCAGCTGTAATTTCCTTTGGCTGCGGTCCAGAAGCACTGCCCAGCCACTAGGGGATCACAAAACAAACCAAACTCAAAAGACTGACAAATTTGTCATGGAAACAACTGATCCAACCAATCCCTATGAACTGGACATTTAAGAGCGGTTCCTTCATATGCCACTATTCATAGCCAAATATTAGGCTTCATTTTGAGAATCAATATAAGTTGTCACTGTGGTACTCACTATTTGCCATCACTTGTCCATCCCACTCTGGCAATGTATTCTGTCCCAGGAAACAAGGAGGTAAAGGGGACGACCAATTCTTTATCTTGCGTACTCACAATCTGTAAGTACAACATATGCACATTAGGAATATCTAATGGTTATGTTCCAAAAGAAAGAAAGATAAAGAAAAACTTACTCTTCCTTGAGGGTCTGTCTTTATTTCTGCCAGTTTAAGGGTAGACTGGGGATTTTTACTACCTGTAAATAAAAACATTAGGAATATATGAATGATAGAAAATGTTAATAGAATTAATTTGGCCATCTATGACAGTGTGCATGGTTACACTTACCTGTACGAGGATATCTGTATGCGTCTGCTTTCCGCTCCTCCAGTGCTGGAGATGGAACATGAATAATCTCTACCTCTGTCTCATCTACCTCTTCATACAGGAGGTACACTGTTTTACCTCCATCTGGGTCTAATGGGAAGAAAAATCTGTCATTAATTTGAGGACACTGTAAACAAACAGAACTACAAACACCCAGCAGCAGCTCTCAGTCATATATCTTTACTCCATGATAATTTGGGTATCGCAGCATTATAATTCCTGACCTTCCACGGCTGAGGGACTCCACCAGTAGCCCGTGAAACGGTCAAACTCTTCCTGGATGACAAATGTTGCTACACCTGCAGACTTGGGATCTTCCTTAACATTATCCACCCCTGAAAGGTATTCAGTAAATCAGGACAAACATATATGTATGTAATGTTACAATACACCTGGAACTTGATGTAAAAAAACAAACATGCATGTAATTTGAAATGAGTTGGAACATTATAGACTAAATCAAGTTGAAGATGATACAAAATATATATATAAAAATATAAATATAAATAACAAGCAAAGGTCTTGAACATCAAATAAGTTCAAATGAAGACCAGAGGCTTCTGACCTTTGTGGCAGTATGTGAGCCTCCTTTCTTCACCCGTTTTAATGCTAGCTATCCACAGGTCATTATTATTGATGAAGGCTATGAAGTCAGGGTGCCCAGGGCAGACCTTGGGGTCCATACGGGTCCCTGAGCACTGGGTCTTGATCTCCACAGGCTTTACAGGAGCAGACTGCTAAAACCAAAAGACACAATCTTTGTCATGGAGAAACAGAAGAGCAGCACTGCATGTAAACATATATATTTTTTTTTAAATACAGAAACTGACAGGAGGCAGCATGGCGGCATAGTGGTAAGTGCTGTTGTCCCACAATAAGAAGGTGTCAGGTTTGGTTCCCGGGACTTCATATGCAGAGTTTGCATGTGCGTGGGTCTGAATGACTGATAATGATATATAGTCCCATGATCATCTTCCCTACAATAATGGAGGAAAGAGAGGATCAACTGGCCCTGTCCTTGTTGAAAGCAAAGATTTGGACTCATTTTGGTTTTTACCTAGAGCCCTATAAAGTCTTTTATTTTTTTTCCCAAATTCCGTTTACATTTTTCCCAGTTTTTCTATGGAGGGATCTGGTTTTTGGTCTGGTCTAGTCTCTAGTGTCTGGAGAGGTCTCGTCTCTGGTCTAGTCTCTACTCTCTGCAACACTTTTATTTTTGCAACTAAAGCAAAATGTGATATTGCTTTTATGCAACAATTCCATCTCAGCATGGATACATGTTTAAAACTTAATAAATGTCAAAAAGAAACTTTAATGTCTCCATTTGTCATTCTGGAGAAGATCACGAGGATCCTTTGCACACCTATAGATTGAAGGAGAAATCATTATGAAGCAAATCGTTTTGAATTGAAAATCAATTTTAATCGTGAAATGGTAAAAGATTCCCACCCCTATTAACTAGCTTTGTAAATTGCTGTAATTACATTTTAGTTAAGTCACAAACAGGTGTATTCAGTGTACCAGTGACAGATACATCATGAACAGAGCCCTGGATTTAATCTGGCCTTTATCCAGGGACTCTAAATCAATAGGGGAAAATAGTCATTAGTGTACTCACGATGAAGCCATTGTTGCCACCATCCTGACAGTAGAAGAGGCTATTGCTGGCCTGGAAGAGGAACAGGCCAGTCTGAGCATGGTAATCATAGGAGGTGATACCAAATGCTCCCAAACGTTTACGCTCTCTCAGCAACTCCTCCTCTCGAGAATAAGCCCCCTGGTGCGGTGTAGCCTTAGAGAACAGACAGGAAACAGAAAATTATTCCACTAGATCAACATTTTTCTGTCCAAATTGTTGGCAAGTTCCAGTGTGATGGTCATGATGGTTACATGCCAAATGCATTGCTCTCAGTGTCAAACCATGACTGATTAAATCCTTAATTTTTTTAAACATATTTTTGATGCTTTAAAACCAAAGCCCCACTCCTTGCTTAACTCACCCATCTGTGAGATATATGTACTTGTGCTGCTTGGTACTGGTCCGAACTAAGAGAGAGGAGGAATTTACCTGGAAATGATCCAGCATCTGTTTCCATGACAACACTAGGAGGGCCTCTTTACGGATCTTCTTAGGAATTTCTGAGTAGAGTAATGAGTTCTCTCGGCTCCCATAAGGCATTCCTTGTAAGCATTTGAAAAAGAGTCAAACATAACAGCGGCATCTACAAAGGCCTATGTTAACTGGAAGAATGTGAATTCCGCAAAGTCATTAATTTGACATCATCAATCATAATCTGCTGCCTAAGGTAGGAAAACATGGCCAATGTAAAGTGAAAGAAGTGCAAAGACACTGCAGTACAATTAAAATCTTAACAGTAAGCTGACACACGACATTGTTTGTAGCACAATCGATCATCTTACCAAGGTAATACAACCGGTGGGAATGGGGTCCATTTTCATCCTTTTTCTGCACAAACTGGAAATCATGGGGGGCCTTGTTAGCAATCATGCCTGAGTATTTCCTGCTACAGTGGATAATGTCACGAAGGCCCTCCCAAGAGTGTTTCTCCACAAAGTACTGAGATGGGACATCCTCCATCTCCACCACCTCTGTACTGTGCGAAAGGCCGTCCACAGCCGTCATGCTCACTGTCACACAGCTGGATATTGACATAAGAAAAAAAACTTAGTGCTTGCACCCAGTCACACCTGCACTTTTGCATTCCTTCTACAGAACTGGCTAAACCATTCAATTATTGACCATCCTAAACAAAGCATGATTCCAAAATGTCATACCTTTTCCAGATACCCTCTTTATTGTCACAAAGTCTGACCCTCTTGACTCTATGCATTCACTGGTCAGCACACCTCACTCCAACTGTGTTACCTATGAAGACAATGCATGCCTTATATCAGCATTACATCCTAGAGAGTGAAAATAACAAATACAGTTTGCAATATTGACACTAACAAGACATACATTCTTCATTACCATAGCTCCTTAGGAACATGTTCTAATGATTGGGGGAGATTTTTACATTTTCACTTTAACAACAGTCATCAGACTGACAAAATTTACCCAGTGCAGAAGTGGAAAAACATAAAGCAGTCAAACATCAGCTGTAGAGAAGCTTTACAGAAACGTGGGATAATATATATTTAAAACTTCAGACTAGAGGGTCAACTCAGGTAAATCTTCCATGTAAAACTACTGACATATGTCCAGCTTTAATGCAGGTGAAGTCAGGGCTTAGGGAATACCACTACATTTCTGTCTTTATAATCTGCACTGGGCGGGGAACCGGTGTGATGCTAACAGCAGTGAGAAAGATCATATTCTGTGCCTTTGTTGTGTTGGGTTGTGTTGTGTTGTGTTGGCGACACTGTGGTAAATGACGTTTAATCCATGCAGGAGAAACTCTAAACTCAACAAATACACAGAGAGCTGTCCAAAGCTTGCACTGACTGAAATGTTAAGAGTGGAGCTCAGTCAAATATGAATTAGATTTTTATCTGCCTGTAGAAGAGGAAGTTAATTTTTACCACTGACTGTCTTCTCCTAAAATCCATGTCTCATGGTCATTCAACTTCAACTTCTTCTGGACAGGATATCTGTTATTGTGTAAAATGTGTTAAAATGGAAAGAATTACTCTCCAACTCAGAGTTAGACCAGGAAAGGCCCTGTTTGAGCCAGCTGGTTAGTTGGGAGATTCTCGCAGGGAAATATGAAGGGTGGGGAAGAAGTCAGCTGAAATATAACATACCGGTACCCTTAATGTTAACAGCCAGCTAGCCCACAATAGATCTTTGTTCTCAGATTTCAACTCCTCAGTCACACTGAGGAAAAACACCGGCAAATACACTCCAGTTAACACTTACAGCAACATTATCGTTACATTTGGTATTTAATGACAAAACCCCACCTCGCTAGAAAATGTCAGGTACGAGGCAGTGTCTGTTTTAACAAATCTTCCTTGAGTACATTTTGACATGACAGCTCTCCTCTGTCATTTTCGCTTTGAGGCTAACCAGCTACCTACTGCTAACCTAGCTAAAAACCAGCTAGTCGCTAGCTAGCGATTTCTGCTTTTCTGTGGGAGAAATGAATAATAAAAATCACCGAAGCTCCGGCGACCGTTTCAGTGAAACAAATGAAAAATTAAGGAAAATACTTACCAATCTGGTCACCGTTTCTTTGACCAAGTTGTTGAATGAATTAGCTAGGTGTCAATAAACAGATTTTGTAACTGCTAAAGGTTGTATCCATGGCCCAAAGTGGCCACACACAAAAAAATGTAGCTGGCTTTCGGATCGGAAAGAGGAGGAACCTTGAGTCTGGTGGGAGAACAGACCGGAGCACTTTCAGGGCCGCACCGCCGAGCTGAGGTGTCGGCGACGGTCAGAGCAGCGGACTGAGGGATGATTCAAGAACCGACCGACTCCTGTTTATAAAACGGTTGTTTTATTGCAACACTAAGACATGCTATAGTTTCGATTTCAGACAGACTGGTACCGCCTTCAGGCAAGTTTCACCCAAAAACAACTCCAGCCAACTCCACCTTTCCGCTAAAAGAAGCTTCTATTGTCCATGTGAATGCCTTACAGAAGCCACACAGTGGATCTGGTCTTTCAGACTAAACACCTTTACTGTGGTTTTCCAATGGTCACAATCATACTGTGTCATCCAAAGTTGTTTGGAAGGACCCCAGGCCTCTTATTGAGAGACGTCAAAAAATGAAAGTGTTTAACATAAAGATAAGATAACTTCCTGTAGACAAGAAATTCATCTTCATTTGGATATAATATTCAAAAGCAAGACAGCAGACAAGTTGTGGAGCACCCTTTTTTATTATTTATACAAAGAATACAGCCATTCTACTTCAGTGGGATGAAACGAGAAGAGTGTGTGGCTCCAATACCGGGGCGACCGTGCTTGACGGGTTTGTAGGTGATGGAGAACTCGCCCAAGTAGTGACCGCACATCTCGGGCTGTTGAGAGGAAAAACAGCAATTTATTAGTAACGAGAAAGGCTATAATCCGTAACAGAACAGTCAAATGGAAGATGTATGGGTGAAGAATTTTATTTATGCCCTAAAATGACATTCAACCTGACACGCACACAAAAAGACCTGTGGTGTTGGAGGTAATTTAAACAACATCTACTTGGAACTTGGAAATGATCTGGCTTATTCAGAAATATTTATAATGTAACTGAAAACATCTGCAGCTCCAGAAAGCTGCATCATAGCAGTATGTTGATCATTTATGTGGAAACATCTAATCAGCATTCACTCAGTCATCTCCACAATACCATTGTAAGTATGACTAAACATTCACAATGCTTTTTCACATCCAAATTTACACCAAATGATTTTGCATTAGCGTTAGACCAAATCAAGGACTGAACAGGAATTGCAAGTTAACTTACAAAAAAGGTATTGTAACCTAAACGTATGGTTGTGCTGTTGGTAAAATGAGAAGCTACATTATCTTAACTGATATAAACCTGTTTTAAACTTGTAAAAAACATATCAAACCTGACCTCTCTTCTCAGAACAGACAATGTCCACAATGTTTTAACTAAGGTCATTTTGTATGCCAACTTCAAAATACACTAGCAGTGGGTGTAGCAGACGGTGAAACCTTTCAAAAAACCAAAATGCTCAACTAAACGCTCCTCACCTTGATTTCAACCTGGTTGAATGTTTTGCCGTTGTACACGCCAACCATGGACCCAACCATCTCAGGCAGGATGACCATGTCCCTCAGATGGGTCTTCACCACCTCTGGTTTCTCCATGGGGGGAGCCTCCTTCTTTGCCTTTCGCAGGCGCTTCAGAAGGGACTGCTGCTTACGACGCAGGCCGCGGTTCAGCCTCCTCCTCTGGCGGGCACAGTACAGCTGCATCAGCTGCTCACTGTAGTGGGAAAATGGACGGAGATGCCACTTACACTTCTGACCATCATAGAACTCGAAGCCAAATAAGTTAAATGTAGGGCCCTACAAACTTCGAGGAAGATAGTTAAGAAATACTATGTCAGTAAAGAGTCTTTCCTCTTTGTGCTACACAGGAATGGAAAAGAATACGGAAACAAAATAATGATGGACACATCTTACAGACTAGTAACCAAGAGTTTCTATGACTGATATACAGTGGAAAGAGTCAAGTTAATATTTTGGTGTAGTGTTGACATTGTCACCTGCTAACCACAGAATAGACGTTAACATGCATTTGGATTTAGGTTTGTTTTGTTTTTTGAACAAGAAAATGCAAGAACTGAGTTCATGCAGGTTGTGAGAGGAAAGATCTTCAGTGTGAATCGTCATGAAGCAAATTCTTTATTTTCAAATAAGTTGGACTGACACTGGAGCCCAAGCCTAACATCACTTACTAGGACATGTCCAGGAGCTGGTCCAGGTCCACGCCTCTGTAGGTGAACTTCCTGAAGGTACGCTTCTTCTTGATCTCGGTATCGGCCTGGAAGAGAGACGTGGGTCCCGGTTAGTCTGTTGCTACACAGTTAGCATTTACAACTGTGGTGCAAGCGTCTAAGTTACGACAGTTTTCCCCCTCACCGATATATCTCTAGAAGGCATGTTTAACTCCTACATGAGTAACACTGGACCATTACACTGCTGGGCCGTGTTTAAGCAGCTCAGCCTGTGTAGAACCACCGAGTTAGCTTAGCCACAGATGGGCTTCCCATTAAAATAGATTTATCTGACATTTTGGGAAGCAATTCTCTGCTTCGTGGCCAGCGAAGGTTCGAAACTGACAGACGACACACTCAGACACCCTAATAGCTCCTTTCAGAGCTCTGATGTGTTTGGATTACGTCTAAACTAGCCTTCAGTCGGCGGCGTACCTACCATCTTGCCTGATGTTCCGGTGGGGAAAGAACGGCCAGAAGTCTCGTTAGGCCAGATATCGCGCGACTTGGAGCAAACATCCGGCGGTGTCTTCCGGTGTCAGTGACGTCAGGCGAACGGCAGGTGGTGCGGTTGTTCCGTTGTGACCGTCCAGTGTGGAACAACGTGTCAGGTTTTCACTGCCGTGGCTGCTGATCAGAGATCAGCCCATGTCTGATGACAGTTTCATTCACTGAGAAAACTGGAGAAAAAAATAACTCAGCGTCAGATTCTTTTGTGGTTGAAACTATCAAACTTTACTTAAGGAGGCTAACATCTCTTTTTCATTTCATGCGATCTTATTCCCACAATCCAATGCATTTTGTAGTTTTAATACCTTGGTTGTAAATCCTTCAGCTTTTTCCAGCCGAAGACATTTCCAATGTAAAGACAGTGTTTAAGATGAACATAGTTGGGTCTGCTGCCGTCCACTAAAAGCAGTGAAGGCCAGCATTAATATATGTCTGTGAGTTGTTACCAGCTCCACCACAACCACATTCCCCTCTAAACTTCTCACATGGTTTCATTTAAAGAGGTAAAATTCTTTTCATATACAACTTTCTTCTACTTTTTGACCACATCTCTAAACTTCCTTACTCCATATAAACTATCTTCACCTTGGCCAACTACAGAAAAATGCAGTTTGGGCCTACAACATAGATCATTTACAATTATGAATGTAATACATAAAATTGTATCAGTTACAGGCGTGACCATTTTGTGAACAATACTTTTTTCACGTTTCCTTAACTCATTTACCTTTATTTCGGTTTAATAATTGTAATAAATGACATTTAATTATTTACTTTTAATACATTTAAATTACATTTTGACTTTAAAAGAACTTAAAAGTTCTTATGAAACTTGAGGCAAAGTGATTCAGGGTCAATGCCTTCGGCTTCTTTTGAAATCCTTTAGGATCAGTGATGACAGGGTCCATGGTTTTACCTCTATTGAAGTTAAAATTATGGCAATAGTGCAGTGGCAGCTGTTAGAACAATTGCCTCACAACCCTAACCCCCTAACCCTGACAAAAGGGTGGTAGGGCTGACAGACAGATAGATTAATATTGTAATACCAAAACATTCTCAAATATTGCTATGACCTTCTCTTTAATCTGATATCCTTGTACTTGGTGAATTGATATCATACTTTTCACATTGCTGCAGCTCAATGTTTTCAAGATAATTTGCTTCAAAGAGTTTATAATTGTAGAGATTAATTTAAATTGAAAGAAATCTCAGCAGTGAAAATTTTGCTTATGAAGAAAGGGAAAAAACTGAAATGTGACATTGACTAAAGTAGTAAGGGACAACTTGTTTAGATGTATTGTGGACATTTTTTTTTTTGATAACTGTACAGGTGATTAATGGGCCTGTCAGACTTGGGTGACAGGGACTGCGAAGGGAGAAGATCATTGGCAAGAGAGGTGACCAAGAGCATTTAGGACATCAGTCGAGCTCCAGTGATCTTTGATGGAAGGGACTTCTACAATTTCAACAAAATTGGTATCCTGTGGATGAAAAGTCCTGTATAAAATATTCCACATCAAGTGCTTATCTATTGCACCACAAATTGACACTGAATAATGAATACACATCTTTATTACATAAAGATAATAAAAACAATCTAAAAGCCTAAATTCAAACATTCATCTTCCATTGGCATAAAAATTATTCCCGAGGAAAAACGATCCAATACAGAGTTATTCAGAGTCAAAGTACAAAATAGCCCCATTCAAATTACAAATATGCATAAATAATAATCTAATGATCAAATACAATAATATGATTTGTTCACATATCTACCAATATTAATATTGATTCACTTAAACGAGAGAAGAATCCAGTATTCTTGCTTGGAATGTTCAAAACTTCACTTGAGACTTACTTTGTCCACTCCCAACTCTGCTGCCTCGACTCCAAAGAAAACAAGCTCAACTTCAGTTTGTTATACAAACAATGAAAATATTTCCTCCGTTATAAGACAGAAAAAAACTGACATGAGTGAGAGAGCAGATGAAGTAAAGGATGGTGAGACTGATTTGTTCCCTCATTTGTCTGAACAATCTGAATGGTTGACCCTACATATGTCAATCACCAATACTGAGGGGATAAAGGAAATATTGGGGAGATGAAACAAAACAAACGTACATTGTCATTCACGGATTGAAATACAGAAATACAGATTAAGCTGATGCTGTTTACACAGATTTTATAACTATGAGACAGCACAAGTACGGGAATTTTGATCACAATAGCATGCATTTCCTAAAAACTGTTAAAGAAAGAAAAGTCCCTAGAATTTTACTTTTACTTTCATACTGCCATTACTTTGAAGAAGAAAAAAAAAAAAAAGTGTGGGGGAGGGGGGAAATCTTCCTTAATGTAACTAATTACTCAGCAAAAATCGCAGGGGAAAGAAGCAGACTGTGGCACCCAAAAAAAAAAAAAGAAAAGAAATTCCCCGGGATAGAAGACTTGTAAAGCAAAAATGATTGGGTTTGTGGTCACTTTAAATATAAAAGCAGAGATAGAAAAAAAAATAAAAAAATAAAAATACAGTTCATCATGATATGTGTAACAATGGTCTGGCACAAATTGGGCTAACAAAACAATTTCATACAATACTAAAAAGGACGTGACCCCCCCGAAAAAAAAAAAAAAAAAAAAAAAGGTACAACATCCTGAATATAAAAATAAGCCGCCTGCCTTGAGGTTTTCTTTCCTACAGGTCTTCCCTTCCTCAACTCCCTTTCCTTCCTCTAGTAATCTGTCCCATCATCATGGTACACCTGCTCTTCTTCTTGGTAACCTTGGTAACCCTCGTCTTGGTAATCTGGGATGTAGTCGCGAGCGCCACCTGCCCCGTTTTCATCCCCTGGTACCTCACCAGCTTTAGGACAGTACTTGGCATCATAGATCTGCCTTCCCAGGCCAAAGTTTTGGCCACTCTGATTGGCTCCCTGGCTGTAGCCCATCTGCAGGGACATGGTGCTGTTGTCACACTTGTCTGTGCCCAGCTTCTGGTCATAAATGGCACGCCTTGTACCTGGAGCTGTCATTCCGGCCTGTAGTGGAGTGGAAGAAGGGAACGTTAATCACAGGTACATAAACAATGTTCCCTTTCATATTGGAAAGTTGGAAACAAAGTCCTAACTTCACTGAGCCTTGTTAAGACTTGTAGTCAGCTGTGAACTCCTGGATTGTGTGCAGGTTAAAACAAGACTCCAGTTCACAGCAGTGAGAGGAAAGGAAATGATCGATGCCCTGAGGCTTATTTCCACTGCACCCCTCTAATACAGATTTTATGAGAGGTTGACAATATGTTCTGGTACCTGGCTTGCTCCTTTGTTGGTTCCCATTTGCAGACTGATGGTTGTGTTGTCCATGGGGGGCTGAATTTGAGCTTTGGGGTTATACAAGTGCCTCCTGGTGCCATATGCGTTCATACCTGCCTGACTGGCACACTTGTTGGTCCCCATCTAAAGAACGAACAAGGGAAACAGCACACAATATTTTGGTTTTAAATAATATACTAAACTTGGAAAACATGATTGCGCTTCAAAACCAATTTGTTGTGCAACAAATGGTGAAGATATTGCACAATCATTGTATTTCTGAAAACCAATGCTACTAAAGTTAGTGAGTTGTCTAAACAATAAGGTGTGTTGTAACCCTCCCCTGCTGAGTGAGTAGCCCTCATAGCCATTTGACATCATGCTGGTAACAGAAACAACAAAACAGTCTAAAGAGGCCGTGACAGCAATCACCAGCTTTTATTCAGAGGTATGCTATGCTTGACATGAAATCATAATCAAGTCTGGTTTTGCAATAGTTTCACCACATGCAGTCAGTGTTCAGCTTTCCAAGCATGTTAAGTGCCTCTTACAGAGCAACACTGCTTCACAGTCCAATACCTCTTTCTTTCAGTTACAAATTAGGCAAATTTTCAATAGCCTTAAGTATCAGTGACAGACTGGTTCCAAAGTAAACTTCAGTCACGGTTTCACAGCAGTTTCAGATCTAAAACTGGACTCACTGCTCATCCAGGAGTCTCAAAAACACTCTACCTGTAGGCCAATGACACACTGTCCAGCCTTCATCTTCTCATCATCAAACATCCTCTCCTGCTTGTCAGCATACTTCACGCCAATGTCCACCCGTGACCGGCAGCCCTTGGTCTTTGCCTTAAAAGTTATTGTTAAAAAAAAAAAAAAAAAAAAAAGTAACTGTGAAGTTCCAAAAGTCTGGTCTTACACATAACAGATGACCACATTACTATTGCCAGCGCCCTATGTCTTCAAAAGACTCACCATACTGGCCAAAGCGAGCAGGGTTGTCTGGACCTGCGTCATGTTGCCGCTCTCAAACAGGTCGTTGGCTTCAAAGATATCATGAGGTTTCAGGCCGTACTCTGTGATGGCTTTGATGAAATTTGTCAGGTTCTCCAGCTAAAACCAGATCAATTTAAAACACCAAAATTGTGTTCGTTCATGTAGTAGTTCATAAATAGTGCATTTGTAATGACAAACATGCAAAAGTTCAGTTTACACATCATATTGTTATTCGAGAGAAACAGTGTGTGTGAAAACTAATCTCAAACATGGAGGTACATTTCCAGTGGCTGGTTACACCTCAGTGAAGAATCCATTATGAAAAGATGCTTACGACACAGTCAACAGGGACTGTACTGTATAACCATGACAGAGTGGCAGGGAACATTTTAAGCAACAGCACTTATTGTCGATTATGTATACCTCTGTAAATGCTAAGTTAATTAGCTATTTTCCAACACAACTTCAACTTGTTTAAAAAAAAAAAAACAATTAATAATAATAATAATAATAATAATAATAATAAATAAATAAATCATCAGTTAACTCACCTGATGCCAGTTGAGTGCTGACTGGTTGATCTTTTTCACTGAGCCTGGCTGAAGTTTGTTGATGAGCCTATGATTAAAAACAAATAAATTTATTTATAAAAATAAATTAAAAGAATAAGGCAAAAGGAGAAACAGTCAAGCTTTTCAAACTAGCGTGTACATGGACACAAATGAGCCCTCATGTTGCTGTGTGATGAACCATTGTGGATCTTTGCTTACTCGCACAGAATGACGCCGTTCTTCAGGCCTTTCTGGAAATCAGGGCCGATGGTAGAACCAGTGACTTCTTCAATCCAGATTCTCAGCTCCTCCTCTTTCTGAGGGTCATACTTCTGTGCAATCTAGTTGGACAGAGAAGTTAAAGGTCATGTTTCTCATGAGTAGCTACCATAGCCAGAAGCTAATTTGTTAACCAATAAATACATTCATAAAGCCCCCCCACCCACCACCACGTCACGCAAAATTGTAAGATGTATCAAATCTATACAAAACATGCACAATTAAGTTGTCTCTAATAGTTACAGAATCACAAATAAAATATCTCAAAAAAAACACAAACATTTATCATTAAGGGTGTTATTACTGCAGAAACCACCCCTGAGCTTCCCTCAGCCCCAGTGTACTATGCTGTGTCTACAGAAGGGATTTGTTTCATTTTGCCCTCATAAATAAAAGAGGTTATACTTACATGCCCTGAAACACACAAGCAAGCGCGCGCACACACACACACACACACACACACACACACACACACACACACACACACACACACACACACACACACACACACACACACACACACACACACACACACACACACCACACACACACACACACACACACACACACACACACACACACACACACACATCCTGTTTGGTAAACTGCAAAATTCTGCAAAGGAAGGCAGTTGCTAAAAGAGGGAACGTGGGTGAGTTTTAGGGGCCTTAATCTCGCACAAAGCTCGACACTCTGGTGAAGGGCCACTGTTGAGGCGTTATTTTGATTTATAAGCTTGTTTTGATTGGTGACAAGTGTGAAAAGCATGTTGCTCCAGCTCTGAAAAAAAAAAAAAAAAAAAAGACCATTCAGGAAACGCAATGCATCATGGCCACATTAACAGGTCAGTCCGTTGTATGCACACCAGAGAGCAAAAACGAGAAGAACAGATGTAAACATTTCTCTCCTGCAGTACAGGAGTAGGTGTTGAATGGGCTGCGTGCAGACTATGAACCGTCTAACACTCTCCCTGTGTTCCCAGAGGCCGAGGAGAAACTGAACCACATAGCCTCAGCAACCGTATACATTGAGGTTGGCCACGCTCGCCTCACAGCTGGTTGTACTCTTCAGGAATTTCTTCCTTCTAATTACATTTCCTTCATTTTGTTATCCCCGCATTAAAAAACAATACTGGCCAATTAAATTGCCCACAAAGTCCTGCATAGATGTAATTTGCAGAGACAAGCTGAGCACAAGGAATTTAGTCGGCAGTGCTTGGCTAAAGAAGCTGAATGAACCAGCGAGGCTGCAGGATCCCTGAGTTGAGCCAATGAATGAACAGAGTTTAAGGACAGAAAAGCAGCTGTATCCTGCAGTTCAGTTCAGAGTTCAGCATCTAAACTTCAGCACATTGGTTGATATTTCACACCTATGGATGTTGAGGGGGAAAGGGGGAAAGGGGGTAAAGGGGGAAAAGGGGAGTGGGAGCTAACAATAAGGTAAATACCTAAATGCCTCACATATCAATGGGGGGGGGGGGGGTCTACGTCAGCAATGGCAGGAAATACCATTCAAGTCCAGCATCTCTTTAGCCCACCCACCACGCCACAAGTAACCAACAGAGAAAAGAGAGGTGTTTTCTTTACATCCGGCTCATGTTGTCCTGTGGACATTTGGGGAGGGAACGTGACCCTTTCTCTCCCATACAAGGGCACAGCCAAGGAATGCAGGGGAGTTGGGCTGGGGGGGGTCAGGTGAAGGTGAGCTAAGTTAAAGAAACTCATGAGAGATAAAACTGACCATCTCTACAAGCAGGCCATCTGTAACTAAAACTTTTGAAGTGACACAGCATCAAACAGTAACACCACACGTCCAGTTTAAAAAGGTGAAGTGGTGAAGGTTGTGCAGTAATCTCCAGCATCAGCCTTGGTATTTTAAGTGGATCCGGGTGTGCACAGATCTGTGCAGACAGGCCCAAATAAACAAGGTGCTTTCCTCACTCAGACGTAAGCTTCACCAAAGACTGGCCTTACTGTGATTACTGGTTTTGGTTTGATTCGTTTCAGTCTGGGACTTATTATACAGAGTGAAATCTGAAGTGAAAAGTAAGAAGCAGCAGCACGGCACCTTAACACGAGGGGGGGAGGAGGAGGAAACTCTTTAGAGTATTTCGAAAGAGGCAGTAAAAAAGGAAAACGGCCGAGGACAATAGCGAGGATGGATGACAGCCAGCTCAGGGACTGATATGTAGATAACATTCACTGATCATGCAGGTCACGTCGGCCGGCTACAAGTTGCACACTCAGCCGACAGAAAGTACAGCAAACCACCATAACAAATTTGCCACAACGACATAGTTCCCTGCCAAGAGGGACAACGCCCATAGTCCGGTTTTAAGTTAGTCTTGCAAGGGAATACCAAGATCAGTTCCCAAAGGTGTTAAGTTCAAACACAGACATGCACTTTGCAAAGTAAATTACAGTCTAGGGAAGGTTCGTGAAAATCATGAAATGTTTTAATCTATTAAGAAAAAAATTAAATGCCTCTCTTGGCTTTGTCTTTCCAGCCATCTCTTATCTACCTTTTAACCTGGGTACGGGTGTCAAAATGGAGGCCAGGTGACTTTGATAGGGACTTCAGTGAGACTCAGCGGGTGGATGGTGAGAGGAAAAGTTAATGCAACTTAGTTTATTTAATATATTAAGTATCCACATACCTTATTTTTGACTTCTGCGGATAATCCGTAGGCAGGACCTTTGTTAAACGAAGCCATTGCCAAAGAATTGTGATTCTTCGATTATGGTTGACAAAAAATATATATGAGACACAGCCTTCAGAATTAAAACTGCGCTAAATGATCTTCGACTTTCTCTTCCAATGAAACCTCGCTGAGAACTAAATACTTCCTTTCTGCTTTACGGCCGCCAATTAGAGCGCTCCCACGGCCTCACCAAAGAGCCTGCCATCAGGGGTCAAGATAGTTCCCTGCCATGTTCAACACTGTGGACAGGATGAAATTACTCCATTACTATTCTGTGAGCCCTTTTATACGATAAATTCAGACTTGTTTTAGCCGAGCGCCAAGGATCTTTGCCAAAAATCAAGTTCAAGCCTTGAAAAAGCATCGAGACCTTTGTATTGGTGTTTGAGTGAGCAGGCAACGGAAGAAGCAAAATCTGGAAAATGATTCAGTGTCACTCATAAATGTAATGACCCTTTTGAACCGATACCCATGGTAGCACACATTAGACAGACAGAAGATGTTGTAGCTGGGATTTGCTACATGTATGTGAATTCTAATAATAATTATCATTACTAGGGTGGAGGAGGGTTTGATCAATCATATTATATTATATTGTTCTATAGAGTAATTAAAAGAGCTTTTGCTTCACTTATATTGACCAACTATAACTGTGAAGTAAAATATTGAGTCAGTGACAGTATGCAGTGAGCTCACAGGATTAATACAGAACCGTCCATTCACGGACGGATTTCTCTTGTCGGTCGTGCTACTCTTTGTTTAAACTCTCGGTTAATCGATCCCAGGCTCCACCTTTCCTCTGCTCTTCCTTCGGACTCGATTGATATCAAAAAGTCCTTATATGGAAGGAAACTTCCCAAATTCCTGAATGGTGGGAGTGATCCTCGGGTCCCGCCCTGCATACCACACAAGCAATGGACTAGACGAGTCCTCGCATTTTTTTTTTTTTCTTTGAGTCACTGTCGACTTTAAAAAAAGGAACTAAACTAAGCACAATGAGCTACTGAGGTGACGTAATGTCGGCGCTCTGGGCTTTTAGATAACAGATACAACTTCTCCTCAGGGGCCAGGGAGGGGGGCCAAGGCAGAGAGATTCAGAGGGATTCAGGTCCCGGTGTCATCTTCTCTGGCCTTTTCTCTCTTTTGTCACATCAGCTGGATGGTTCAAGGTCTACCGCACTGCTGCTGCTGGGATCTTCATTTTACTCCAATGTCATGTATTTTAACTGAGCTCAAATGTTGAAATGTTGGAAGAAAAATTGTACAAAATATGAGGTCCAACATCACCTGAAAACACCCGGACACACACATCAACATATGTTTGCTTATAGAAAGTAAGCAGATGCCCAGCTGTCCAGAGACTGCTACCTGTTTATGAGCTATAGTACTTCTGGGTAATAACCTATTGGCGTTTGTAGAGTCTTGAAATTGAAACCCGTCAAAAAAATAAAAAATAAAAATAAAAAAAACAGTATGCTACCACCAAACCTAACATTTCTCAGACAGTTTGGTCCAGAACATCAATTTTCAGTTTCTTCAAAGCTTTGATTTCTGGTTGAAAAGAGTTTCGGTGTTATGAGCCAGAGTTTGAGGTTTGGAAATTCATGACTGAGGGGTTTCATGCTGAAAATCAAACCAGTAGCGTAGTTTGTGTTTTTATTTATAAAGCAAAATATTGTAGCTTCTCAAATCAGCAATTTTGATATATTTCAATCATATATTGAATATGGGTGGATTATAAAAAGACAGTCTAATAAACCTTATCGGGCTCTGGATTTATGAAGACAAAAGTCAGCAGATTAATCAGTAATGAAAGTAATCAGTTGCAGATATTGATTTCAGTGAAAGACACAGCTTCAGCATGATGTAGTGTTTGACGTCTTCATGATGCATTGCCAAGACATGAAGAAAAATCCTGGAAGAGTAATGACAGAGCCAGACGTTGTTGTTTGAGAGCAAGTCTGGTCAAAAACACAGCTGTATTCCTCTTGGTTTATAGGGCCGGTAGTCCCGTCATACAGGTGAGCAGAAGGCTGACTCAGTGTCTGAGACCAAACGCGCAGGAGGACACGCTTATTCTTCATTCTAATACAATGATACTTAAATGACATCAGCTCAATGAGTCACGGCAGGAAGTGAGGCTGCTGATCGTGGAAAAAAAGTAAAAAAGTAAAATATCATCTATGCAATGATGTTGGGTATTGCAAAATGTGGCTTCAGAAACATTATACATTTTATTTTCACTGAAAAAGAAAACATTACAAAACGGATGTGATTTGGGTCTTGTACCAAAGATGTTCCCTTTCAGCTGGACCGCATCATTCGTAGGCCAGGACATTTCTGTAGCACCACAATGCTTATGGTGCAAACAATGCACAATTTTGTGACACAATCACTCCAGCAGGGAGTGATGTAGCTGTGATGCCCCTGAGTCAATCAACCCGTCAAACATGTATACACAAGCATTTTCTTAGCTGAGGTGGTCACAGTTGCTCGTCTTTACAGATGGAATATGACCAGAATCTTAATTCTGTTTTACTGAAAATAACATGGCATGTTAAGTTTAGTATTTTCCAGTGAACTGAAACTACTCATTTCACCCCACACTTGCATCACATATTGACTTAGACTCGAGAGGAAAATGGATAATGTGCACCCCCACATGGATGAACCAAGTCAACACAACAAATTACAGCAATTTGTACAGTGCCATTCAAAACAAAAGCAGAAGTATACAGAGCTCAGTGACCATGTAGGGAAAGTATTCATGATTGATGATAACTGTCCAGCAGGACTGCAATGTAAAAGACCCACCAGTCAGTCGACTGAGCTGAAGATTGAGATAATTTTATTTTTCAAACAATTGAGAGATGTTAAACACTGAACAAACAAAGATGCCCCAGTCAAAACTCCAGAAAACAGGTTCTTATCAACCAGTTGTAGCACTTTTCCTTTATTGCCAGCTGTGTGTTGTGCAGTTTCTCATTGTCTGCAGCTTCACCCTTGCTCCATCAATGTGTACAAAAATGAACAGAAACGGTGCATATACTAGCTTCATATTGATCATGGGATTTGGAATTCTTGCACATAAACCCAGCTCCTCAGACAGGCGTGTTTTATGCAGAAGCAAATCCAGATTAACCGTTTACCAAGGCACATTGGTAGGGATGAATGACTGAAAGAAGGAACTAATGAGCAAATAAGAAAGGGCATTTATGAGCCTATCCTAATCCAAATTGTGAAGAAAAAGTGGTAGTGACTGATGAGTATAAAGAAGAAACAAAAGTATTAGTTATCACATGAACAATACCATGAATATGTGATGCACACAGCTATCTCTCTCTCCCTTTAATGTTTGCTGTATTTAAAAATGGAGGCAAAAAGCAATGCTACCTCAAATGACATCCTAATTTTCTTGTAAAATGGTATGAGCACCTGGAAGATCTTTATGTGTCTGAATAAACTACCGGCACAGAACTGTAACTTGTGGAGCATCACTCACTATTCACACTTCTGGCGAGTCAGCAATTAAATGACCAACAAGTTATCAACTTATGTACAAGTGCTTAAGCGGTCTCATTCACATACATTCACTTAGGTTGTTTAACTTAATAAAATATAATGTAAGGTGAAGCAATTTTAGAAGGCAAATGATATCTTGAGGAATGGAAACAATGTGAGTTCCAGCATTCAAGAATTTTTTTTTTTCCCCATCTCAAATGCAGGTATTGATCAATAACATCTGATCCGCCATTCTACAACATATTGGGCTCCGGAGAGTCAGTTGGTGGTGACAGTTTTCTCTTTAGCAAAGTTCGATGGCAGCACCATTTTAATGGGACCATTTGAAATCAAATCATTTTTAGATTTGTCTTTGTTCTTTACACTAAAGATACTGGGCTTAGAAAAGCTGTGTGAGGAGACGGAGAGAGTGAAACTGGGTGAAGGGAAGAGTATGGAATGTCAATAACCAAATGCATGGGTCAGTCTTAAAGAAAGACCAAACAAACGCGTTGGTATGCCCTCTTTTAACAATGAAGATTGGCCTGACAATAATTTGATGCAAACATGAAAAAAATGTTTTTTATAGGTTTTTGAACGTCTGTTCTAATGAACTGGTCAAAAATAAATAGATGTATACATGATACGAAATTTATAATTTACTCTTTATATCTCACATAAAGCTTCTTGTAACTGCCAAATATGCTCCAGAATTTCATACTCTGGACATGTTCAGCTCTACCTGTGCTGGATGATTTCTACCAACACCTTTTCTGGGCACCAACATACAGGCCTTCCCTCAAACACTAGATTGTGATTCCTCATTGGAAACTAGAAGGTAAAAAAAAGAAGAAAAGAAAAAAAGAGGACATTATCATTCCCAGTAATCCTGAAACAGGAGTACAACACTGAACTTAAAAAATTTGCATTATAATACCATTTCCGGTTGTCTGGGATAATTGTGTCCTCTTTTTTAGGCCTTCTGTGTTAGTACCAGCACTCTGCCCCAAGGGCCTTATTATTCCTGTGGCTTTCAGTTTGAAAAATAAAACAGAAACAGCCCTTTGTATTACAAACTCAACTATTCTTTTAATCTTTACTCTTTTATACCAAAACCTCAATAGATTATCACAGAAAGAGGAAGAGGCATGGGGGGAGTTTAGCAGGCCTGGCTTTTGCCAAACTCACAGTGGACAAACAAAATCACAAAGTATCTTGTCTCTCTAGAGTCAAAGAAAGGAGTGGAGAGGGACAGCCACCTTCTTAAACACCTCAGTCTAGGCAAACATATGGCAGGATGTTCAATTTGCTTTCGTCCCCATGAGGGTCCAATGATATGCACTCTGTCCAATCATACCAGGTGCCCTTGGTATCATAACAACCATTCACCCCCGGCCAGTGCTGTGTGTGTATTCTGTCCAGGTCCTCATCCGTCACCTCCCGACTCACTCCCGGTAAATCCCCTACTGAGCTGTCCGTCTGCAGAACGTGTGTCTTCCTCGACTCCTTTATCTCCTGTTCTTCCCTTTTCAAATACTCTGACATGAAAAAGTGTGCACTAGGGGCCTGCACCCCCGAAGAGGTGAGCACATTGCTCTGAAGGTTCAAGTAGGACTGGATGATTTCATTTCTGGACAGCTCCTTCCAGTTTGTCTGGTGAAAGGGGTTATGGCTGGGGCCTGGGGCTGTGGCCGGCGCAGTGACTGGGTTTGGGGCTAGGGTTGGGGCTAGGGTCGGGGCTAGGGTTGGAGCAGGGACTGGGGAGGGGACTGGAACCAAAAGAGCAGGCTGTTGTACAGTGCTTTCAATTCTCTGTCTCGTTTCAGATGGCTCAGGAGTGGGGGCTTCCTCTGTTTGAGAAGGTTCTTTATGTGCCAGAGGTTTGATCTGACCTGTGACAGGGTCAAATGTTAGCCTGCGTTCTTTTAACCGCACAGGTTTAGTCAAGTCTTCTATTTTCTGGCCATCTAAGTTAACAGAGTGGTCTCTAGATCTATACTTCCTCCTTTTATGCTCTGAGTTTTGGGCTGTTGGCCCATCTATGTCATCAGACACAGACATGGCTCCCTCAGATGTGGGTCTGTGCAGTTCTGAATTCTGTTGGGGAATGGAGGTTGAAGGGGAGACTGATGGGGAGTCCAGCGTTGGAGATATGACTTGCTGTGGGCAATGAGAAGGGACTTCTGATGAACTGACCCAGTGCATTGAAGACCTATGAGAAGAATGTGGGAGCTTGTCAGTATAGGATGCTTGGGCAGGCGAGGACGCAGGCTGGTACAAGGACAAGGGAGGGTCCCTAGAGGAAGGGCTTGGGATTGGAGTTCCTTTTGGTGCATACACTGAAGAGCGCTTGGTCACTGTGTCGTGCTTCATGCTCCTTGGACTGGTGGTGAGGCCTCGAGGACTTTTGGCTTGATAATAACCTCCCCCACCTCCTTCATCCATTCTGGCCTGCTGTTGCATCACTGCAACCTTGATCAAAGAAGAAGTGCTAGGTAGTTTTGCCACTCCAGGGGAGCTGGGGCGAGGCTTGACAGCATTAACTGGAATTCTGTTGGATTTATCATTATCAAGATGCTCTATTCGAGATCTGTCAGGAGATGGTACAACCTCCTGGTCAGGAAGGGCATCTGGACTCCCTGCAATCCCATTGGTGGGCGGTGGTAAAACATTGTTATCATACGGAGACATCTTGGAGATTTTCTCTGGTAAGTGCACTCCACTATCTCTTTGCTCTGCCCGGCGCTTGCGGCTGCTTGATTTTTCAGCTTTTGGTGAGTATGTGTTGTGAACATCATTCCTGACCTTGACTTCGGTGACACCCTTCCCCAGCACAGAAATGTCAGGGGGTGAAGAGTCTGTTCTGCAGGGATGCGAGCTCCCATTGGTAGACCCAGTGGCACTCACAGCCGGCCCTGGTTCAATCAACTTTTGCCAGTTCCTTAAGAGTTTCTTAGCACGCTTAGCGAGGTCTTCATCCTTGGTCTTCTTCCTGACGTCATTGATCAACTTTCCTAGTCGGGTTTCCTAAAAAATTATGTGTGTGCGAGACAGAAACAAATTCAGCAATACAATTTCTACATGAAGCAGTAATTTGTGTGTCATTACTTGTCATACCTCAAGTGCTTCTTTGGTGATAGGATACTTTTCAAGACAGGCAATCACCTCCAATACAACCACCATATTGCATATCTGCAGGAGATAATACAAAAATTTGAATTACTTCACCTCAGCACAAAGCAAATATTTGGTTTTGGCTTACACTGACATTAACTGAGGAAATAAAGGTGGACGTGATTGCTGAATGGGATTCATGACCGCTGCTTTTAGTTATTCATATAAATAAGTCTTATAACTTCTTCTCACGTGTTTAATCAAGTCTCTCAAATTGATCTAAAAAGCCAGGGAATCGCGTCTACAACGTGTGTGTGTGTGGGGAGCGAGTTAACGTTAAGCTATCACGTTAGCCAGAGAAACATTAGCTTGTCTGTGTCTACGATGTTGAAAAGTAAAGATGGAGAAGTGTCAACTCAAAAAAACCTTTCCATTGCAAACGTTTCTTAAAGGTGTAGCGTGTAAAGAAAAATGTAAGTTGGAAAAAATACATAAACTTTGATCTAAATGAGTTACTTGCCCTGTCGACAAATCGGGCAGCGTTTGAGTTTCGGCAGACTTACCTATTAGCTGAATTGGCTACCGCTAGCAATTGACTAACTTGGGAAGGAAGGACCCGACTATTTCCTACAACGTAGCTTACACTACTCTAGCTTCTGGCAAGATAGCTATCTTTCAGACTTCGCTAACGTGGGATTATGGCATAGAGCAATCCACATCCAAATCCAAGGAAAATGAGCATTGCCAGGGAACATAAATGCTTGCCGTCCATACCGTGAAATACTTTAAAGCCGCTTGCTGTTGCGGCTAGGTTAGCCGCTAGCATGCTACACGGCTGAGCTAACGCCAGCCGTCTATCTAACCATGGCAACACAGCTGCTAGGTTAGCTTACAAGCTGTCAACTCCAAGTCTTCAGTGTCTCTTCGCATATCAGACACACGCTGTTGCTCACCCAGAACATACACCGGCGGTAAATAAAACCACTAACAACACACTTATTGGACAGTTATCGGGTGGGGTGCATTGCCGAGCTCGCTGGGGTGAAGATAAACAAGCTAACACTGGCGAGCCAGTCTGCTAGCTTTAGCGTCACTCACATTGCTCTGACTGTCGATGGCCTGCAGCAGCCGGTCCCTCATCTGCTGCGGGGTTGCTGAGACCGTTGTCATTGCCTGTTCGGTGCGATCCGGAGGATGGAGGGAGGAATCCTCCAAAATGAAAACCGGCTGACAATGGTGACTCAAAAGCCGCTACGGTGGAAAGTCAGGCGCCCGAACAGCATATTTTTCAGTCGCCTGAAGGGTAGACGGCTCAGTTTGTCTCACATGGAAGTGGGAGATGTGTGCGCTGTGTTGGCCGCTAGCTGCTGCCTGCTCGGCGCTCTAGCAACTCACTACCAGCTGCTGGATCTCTCAACGGCCTCCTGCTGCATGCTGGGAAACGGTGATTGCGCCCTGACGTCCGCACGTCTTCAAGTAAACATCCCTGCCGTACATTTCCACCCCGGGGTTTACCCCTCTGCCTGCTCCATCATACCCCCATTTATCAGGCAGCGCACCTGCAGCCTCAGCTGCTGAATTTAAAACGGTGTGGGGACGTCTATAACAAAGGCCAAACAGTAGAAAACAAGGGGTATTTATTATTTACTTACCTAAAGTCTCATTTAATTTTTAAGAGAGGATTAACTAAGCAATTTATCGACTAATTGTTTCAGATCTGGACTGACCCCACGTCAAAAGACATGCTATAAGAAAATATCTAAACAACAAAGGTTTCACTCGTTATCATCAGTCAGTTAAAGCGCTCCTTTTTCACTGATCCTGAGGGAGAGAACTGCATCATAACCAGCCAGGGGAGTCGAGACCCTCAAAATCGTATCCGTCACCAGTTCTCACTCTCTCTTATGAACACCTTTGAGGACAAAAAAGGCTGAAATAATGTTAATCACGACACCTACATTATGAATGACGAGTCGTGCTGCTTTCATGTTACAAAGCTCCACCAGCAGGTGGAGTCCTCCACTTTGTAGAACAGGGTTAGACTCAAAGAGAGCAGCCAGGGCCCAGGCATCAAGCAGGTCAGGATGGTTGCACGGAAGTGGTTGTGAAACACTTCTGACTAGTTTAGAGACATCATCACCATTATTGGAAAGTATGGGAACTTCAGCAAGGGCATGTTCATTAATGCTTAGAATTTTCTCATTTGTGCTCACTGAATATTTCATTGTTAATTGTTCAGCAAGAAAAACAGGTAGATCACGGGATCTAATAAAAACACAACCAGGCTCAAACTAAAATTGCAACACCTACATTTTACACCAGTAAACAAAAACCCTCCCAAAATCCTGATAACCCTTACCTAGTGTTAAAAGAAGTGTTGAAAAAGAGAGAGCGAGAGAGAGAAATCTTACCACCAGTTGCCTGGACTTTTCTCATACCCATCCCACATGCAAAATGTCTACTATCAGCTCCTATTAGTGTGGACAGAGTGGGAGAGGTAGGCCAAATGCTGGGCATGAAGCTGTGCAGTGGGTGAGAAAGTCTAAGTTATGCCAGTTATGGGGGCTGCAATCACCATGCAACTACTGCTTTACCAACATGTTTTCCAATGATTTGTGTGGTCCACATAAAAACTAAATAAATTCAAATCTCTCCACTTATTCAGATATATTTATTCTCATTTAATTTACAAATAATAATGCAAAGATACAAAGACATAAGCCTTCACGCAAGAAAAATACATCAGGTACAGTTCAAACAGGAGCATATTTCATTTTGAATACAGCACACATTTACAGCCAACTTGGATTCTTTTGGTCCGATTTCACTGTTAAATTAGAAAACACACAATTTGAAGAACATGATTTGGACCATTCATTTTTTTAAAGGGTTAGCTCAAAAATGTAGCAACTTGCCAAGCTGTGCTGCAGAATGCTAAACATTGCATATTCTATGAGCATAATGTTTCCTGTTGCTGTGAGCGCACTATAGGAGCATAGTGCACCCCTCCATGGCAGATAAATGCATGTGCAGTGTTTGGAATAGTATTACTGTACTCAGAAACAAAATACATTATATAACAATTTAGCTGCCATTGTGTGAGGCTTGAACCAGCAGTGGGCAGTCCTCAAAATACACACAAAGGAATCATAGACGTGGGTACCCCACTGAGTGACCATACAGGATTACAAGACCATTTTGTCTTCCTGATTCAGGTTGTGATTTAACATATTATGTCACAAAGTCAATCTACATATGTCTGTATAAATCTATATATCTATCTATCTAACTATCTATCTATATATATATCTATATATCTATATCTATCTATCAATCTATCTATATATGTATAGATAGATAGATAGATATTCTGCTATTTCTCATTTTATCTCTTAATCTATTTTTATGTGATTTCTCAGACAAGATATATATTATTATATTAACGAAAAAAAAAAATGACTGCAGGTTTATCCAACAAAAGCAAAACAAAGAAAATCATAACACATTGTACCCCTAATTATTCTGACATTTTGAAATTCAGAATCATGCAGAAAAGTGATTTGTCAAGTAGTGGACAGGACATGTCAGTCACATCTCTTTTAGATCTTCGGTGATCATGTTCAACGTAAACAAAGCACTGACAAGGTTAAGTATGATAATTTGTATCCCAGTTAAATACTTGAATAAACAAACAAACAAAAAAAAAGTTTCAAAAGTTGGGAGGATAAAACATCCCAATCTTTCTCATTTATGGCTGTTTAGGGCTTTGGCTTGGTTGTTGATTGAAGGAAAATAGGAGAAAATAATGTACAGTGCTGACAGATTTACTGCAAAGCTAAGTATGTATTCTCTTAAAACTGTTGGATGGCATGTTGCTGATACTGGGACATAAAAGGGGGAGGGGAATTTCTGCAGAATAAAAATCTGAATTAAAAAAAAGAGCTTTGAGGGCCTTGAAATGCACACAGTTGAAAGAAATATAGTTTTTTTCATAAAACCTCTAAATCTCATGACATTTAATATTGAAGTCGTATAATTGAATTTACATTATTAATCTACATTGTAGGTGGTTTATATATATACTATTAATCTGGATACAGTATTTAACTAAGTAAAAAAAACAAACATTGCTCTGTTGTAAACTCTTGTCTTCGTAAACACTGGTGTAAAACCAATGGATACCTGAACGTTGATGCATAAAAAGGTGGCAGTAACAGGCAACACATCAGTCAGAGCTATCTACATAACCACAAGAAAGTCAAAGGAATATCAAAACAGAAAGTGGACCCACAAAGATGTCAGGCTCACTGTACAGTCTGAGGTCCAGAAGAGAATATAGAGCCACAATGACATATTGCAGCACAGTATTTCTCAGTGCATTTTCTCACTTTGACATCATTTCACATAAAGCACGAAAAACATTGTTCCTATAATAGCCATATACAATGCTAGTCTATATCATGACATAATAAAATTGTGTTGCACTGAAAATTAGCACATACTATATATTGCAGTGTAAAACATAGTACCAAACAACAGCTTCTACTTGTGCATGAAAGGCTGATTATCTTATTTCTGAGCTTTTAAGCTTCACGTAGCAGTTACTTAGCATACCCATAAGTCTGAGTAAAAAAAGACAAAAGACAATTTTACCACGCGCGAAAAACAAAATACTAAGTAAAACAAAGCTGAGCCCACCCTTAAACGGAAACAATACCCAAGCCATTGGGAGGAAAACATATCTAGCAATTCATGCAGTCACAAAATTATTAAAATAAATCAGAAGAGGCAGAACACATCAAAAGTCTGAAATATGATGCAACCAGAACATTATTATATAGAGATTTTTGTTGTTTTTTTTTTTTTTTAAGGAAAAAAAGTCAACAACTTGATTTCAGCTGATTCGATCACATTTTCTAGAACATTTTTGATTGACAACATGTGAGAGTAGTGGATAATTAGCCTAGTACAAGACGACCTGGACACACAGCAACAAACAGGATGCATCAGCTACAGATTTTTCATGGTGTGGAACACAGATGGAAAGTGGATTTTTAGTGTCCTGGAAAAAAAACTCCACTCACTTTATGGGCATTTTTAGAATAATTATTTTACCTAGACTGAATTGCAACATTGATTCCATAAAATTCATTTCAGGGATTGCGTAATCCCTTCTGGCACAACATTGGGATGATATGCCCTGCAAATTTCAAATGTTCTCATTTGAGAAATCACGCTATACCTGTATCTTAAACATTTTTATTAATACATCTTTTATTTGCTACTCAATGATTAAATATACACATAGTTCATTTAGTTTGACTTAGTCCAACCTGCTGTCAGTAGCAGGGAGAGCTTCAACACAGGAACATGACAGACACACTCTGATCACCACTGTTCCAAAATACAAATGTTTTTGAAAATTTAGGCAAAACTGAGTAACAGTAGAGAGCTAACAAAATACTCACTGATTAAGTAAAAACAGCTCTTTTAAATAGACTACCTAAAAAGACTTAAAAAAAAAACTAACTATAATTTAGCTTTTTTCATATTTCTGTTTTCTTTGTTTGTTTTTTACAAGAAGGCAGTTTAATCAAAGACAGGGCAAACAGGTCCAGTGCACATAACAGTCACAGGGGATGTTTGGTATAAATGCTCAGAAATCAGTCAGTTTAAACAAATGCATAAAGTGCTATAATGACATATGGGACACATCCAGTGAATCCAAAGGATTGCTTCACTGAGAAAAACACAGAGGATTTTTTTTTTTTTTTTTGGTAAGAAAATGCTCAAACCATATTTATGCAGACCAAAAGACCAGGGAAATGGAACTGATTATGGGCACACGTAACACAAGCAGCACATAGAAGGAAACAAAGCCATAGAAAAGTTTGAACACTATACCATATCTCCTTTGTTGGGAGAAACTGAGCAGGTGAAAGGTTTTTGGTCCTACATACGTCCTATACGTAAAGGCTAGATATGAGAGGCAATGAGGACACAAGATGTCAACAACACAGGAGTATAGATGTGACCTTAATACATTCTCAATGCAACAATGCTGTTTTAGTACAGAGGCAGTTCAATTGTCTGGAAAAATATATATATCTCAAATACACTGAGGTCACATCTTTGGGACTAATCAAGGAGAGTCTCTACTGTACGCCGCACTCACCTAGCCTTTACTTTCCTACACATCATCAGTCTGAAAGCAAAACATAAAGCGTTTCAAAGGAAATATATCATGGCACCATCACTGTGCATTCTGCAAGGATCCTGCACATTGGCTTCCTCTATGTAAGGGTTCATTTTACAGTCCTCAAATCAATCGCTGCAGTTTTGCATAGATAGTATTACGCAAAATCTAATCACATTCTGTACATGTAAAATGTAAAATAAAACAAGCCTGTAAACATCTCTTACAAATTATTCATTTATCTGTTTAGCTTTGATTGATAAATGAACGTGTTTGTGATACAATTTAGGAGTGACAATGGATGTAAGTAATGGATAAAGATCAGCACACCTCAAGTACAACTACAGTAATGCAACTGTGAACATAGTAGGCCGAACCACCTGTAAAACAGTAAAAATGACTCTTTTCTCATTTACAGGATAAAAAAAACTAAATATCAAGCTATTAAGGCAAAACAAGTATGCACAGTGATTTGTGATTTCATGCATAACGGATGACTACTTTTTAACGTGGTAAAAATCAAAATTTCGCATTTCCTAAATATAACTTAGGTGTCAAAGTAATGACTCATCATTTTTTACATCTTCAAGTCAAACTGGACCTGACTCCCAGAGCAAACTACACAAGGATCAGGGAAAAATGAATATCCGTACTAGCATAGAGGGGGCTTCAACCTGACAGGTGCTTCCTCTGAGTGATAGAGCTATTCTCTGTTTAGAGTTGTCTGCTGTAGTTCTTGGAAAGTTTACTCTGCAAATGTGGCTTAATCAGTCTTAGTCAATAGAGATACCAGACCGCAGACTTCTTATGTCCTCATGATATTTTCAACAAATGTCATGAAATTGAAACTAGGTATGTGAAATAAATCAAGTGGATGACAAAAGAATCACAAATATGATTCATGTCATAAAATGTATGTCATCAGTGATAAATCATCTCTCTTCTTCTAAAGAGATTGGAGGCTGGCAGCAGTCTTCAAAATCATTTCAATGTATTCACACAATACTGTTCTCTTTTGTACTCTTTTGAATGCTCTGTTGTGGGATGTGATTGAGATGTTTGT
Source organism: Echeneis naucrates (assembly GCF_900963305.1). NCBI lineage: Eukaryota > Metazoa > Chordata > Actinopteri > Carangiformes > Echeneidae > Echeneis > Echeneis naucrates. Next base: position 8,647,242 of record NC_042527.1, read on the forward strand.
TGTGGAATTGACGCTGAGCCCAGACGGGGCCCTTACAAACATACTTCCGAAATCCCCTCTTCCTAGGTTTATCCTCTTGGAGGACAAACACCCCCCACCCACCACCCTGTACTCCTGCCTGAGTTAACAGCATTCACACACCTGTGCAGCATGTTGTGCTGTGGTTAGAGCCGATCGAGGCGGAACGCGTCCTCTGTGGCCGCATCAGTGAGGACCATGTCTGGGTCATTGAGCATGTGAAGGCCATCGAGCGTCAGTGGGTCGATCTTGAGATCGTCCAGTGGGAATTGGGAGTCGACATCAAAGCTGACATCTGTGGACAGTGAGCCTGTCAGGTCTTTGGGCAGGCTGGGGGGAGACTCTCCACTCACTGCACAGAAACAAGACAGCAAATTAAAACAAGAGAATCACTATTCTAAGACTCATTCTAAGACCAGATGCATCAAGCCTGAGTTATAATTTGACTTGACTTGACTTAATTGGTCTGCCACTTTGATATTTTAAGTATGCATCACAGCAAAGGGGCAGTGTTCAATAACAAATGGCTGATTATGACGAATTCATTTAATCCTACATATAAAAAAGTTTGAGTTTGGAATTTGAGGTCATTCTTTTGGGTCATTTGTGGCAACATGTGATAATCTTGTTTATACAAATTCCACACTCCCCTGTATTCATAAACTGTGTTCCTTCATTTCATAATATTCTTGCCAGACTCGGGATATTAAATAACTTTCATCCCCTCACAAAAATAGCACTGTTTCAACCGTCAAGAGAGAGAGACATGACATTCGTTTCTGATAATGCACGACTCCACAGATGTTTGTTTTTCACTAATACAGTGTCAGAGAAACTGTGAGAGGGAAAGTTTGGTGCTTTAAATATACAACTCAATGAGACTCAAGATGCCACGTGATGTCAAAACAGAACCTGTGAGAATGATGTTCGGGATGTTGCCATGGTTACTGTAGCCCAACTGCTGTGAGTCTTGAAGGTTGCAATGGCCACCAGTCAAACCCATCATAATTGCATGAGAGTAGTTGAGGGTAGAAGTCTGGTTGTACAAGCTGTCAGAGCTGATGGGGGTTTCAATCATGTTGAACTGCTCTAACTGAGAATCACAATGAAAAACAAAAATGGAAAAAATGTTGAACAGCTTCAATTGTATCAAACATGTGCAGTTAGAAAGCAGAACTGAACAGGGACAACACAGACCAGGCTTTTACCTGTTGGGAGAGAGCACTGGCCTGAATTGACGGGAGCTGCTGGTCATAGAAGTCTGCAAACACGCTGCCTAGTATGGAGTTATGCTAAGGGAACAAACAAGCCAAATCTGTTTACTCAGACGCAGATAAAACCTTGTGTGGATCCCCAGTGTGAAAATTACTGAAGCAGGCTACAGAGATTACAGTTGTATGCAAGAGTTTGAAGGAAAGTAACACGTATTCACATTTAAAGATATGAGACGAAAATTTCTGATATTTACTTCAAATAATGCCCAAACTTTCAGATACAACTGTGTGTAACGTACACAACATTGAACATAAAATGCAGAATATGAAAAAGACAGCCAAAACAGTCACAACACGGAAACAACAGACTGCCTAAAATCACCTCACAGCATCTGGAAATGTCATTCTTTCAGGTTGACGCAGCCAGTTTGTGTGTGTGAATGGCTCTCATGTTCTTCCTGCAGCACTTGTGAAGTCGTTGTATTATTTGTAATGGTTTCTATGATCTCAACATGTGTAGCAGGCATACACTCACTATTACAACTAATTATGCATAAATATTTCACTGAGTGAGCTACTTATGAGAAACTCAAGGACCACTTTGGCGGCATTTTTCTATCTCCCAAACACAAATTGTGTGGTTATTAATTAAAAACATTTTTATGTTGTGTAGAAAAAAATGAATAAATAATATAACAGATGACTTAATGAGGGCAGAATGCCGGCATAGTGATTAGTGCTGTTGCACCACAATAAGAAGGTCTTCTATGTGGAGTTTGCATGTTCTCGCTGTGTCTGCGTGGGTTTCCTCCGGGTACTCCGGTTTCCTCCCACCATCCAAAGACATCATGTTTGGGTTAACTGGTGACTCTAAACTGTCCGTAGGTCTGAGTGTGAGTGGTTGTTGGTCTCTGTCTGTCTCTGTGTGTTGGCCGTGTGATGGACTGGTGACCTGTCCACGGTGACCCCACCCTCACCCAGAGTGAGCTGGGATTGGCTCCAGCACCGCCCGGGACCCGCAAATGCATAGGCAGTACAAAATGAATGAATGAATGTCCATGTCCCTTTCCATTATTCCAAACGTCAGTATACCCGTGTTACTGATCATATATTAAAAGCCAATCACCTCCTTCAAAATGATCCTCTTCTGACTCTAGACATACAACATAATCACTTTCCTCCCAAATTCTCCATCCATTGATTCAACCAATGCAAGATGCAAAGTTCCTCGTTTGAACATCCTCATTCAATCAGCAACAGAAATTCTCCTGTTTCATTGTGGCCTCTTAATGTATAAGTAACTGGATCATATTCTCAGCCTGTGCTGCTGCTGCTAGTTCAAAACCAAATTATCTGTGTGTGCTGCAGATGTCCCCACAGGGCAGAGCAGGATAATAGAGCACACAGGCTGTCAGTCAAGGTTTAGCCCATGGATAACCTCGAGTCTACGAGTGAGCCACTTCAGCTCAGGAAAGAACCGAGTAGGGTAAGCAAACAGATGGACAAATATGTACAAATACGTGCAAAGACACACAAACACACACCTGCACGCACATAGTGTATGTATTTACTGTCCTTCGCCGCATTTCTTGGTCAGTATTTAAAGAGTACAAAGTCACAATTGCATTTCAGTCTAAGCATCTAAAATGCTATATAATAGTGAATTTCATACTGTACATTACATACATTTAACATCAGCATTTTTTCTTCACTAATATAAACTGTGAAGGAATTAGATTACCACCTCTTAGTAGAGTTTCCATGAGAAAGATTAACAACCCTGATCCATGTTTAACATGGGTGTGTTTAGTTTATCTTACAGCACCACCCAGCATGCTAGGTTCAGTTCGATGGGATTCAACCACAGGAATGATCAGAAGCTTCTCCTCAAAAATGCTTCAAGGGGGACAAACAGCTCTCCCTCTGTTTGCCAACTCAAATCTCCATGCTGGTGCAGAGCCACAATAAACAAGAAGATCTGATTAACATAGAAACTCCAGCACAGAGTCATATAGCAGTAAGGGAGGAAATGGAGGAGATACAACGCAAATACCACAGAAGCAGCATAGAAGGAAGGTCAGGGGACAATGCTACATTACAACACATCAATGGCACTGAGTGTTTAGAGAGACTGCTGGTCAGATCTGGGCAAAAGAGGAACAGCTTTACATTGTATTGAATTCAATCTTATCAACTATCACTGTAATTGGATTTCTAACACTGTGACATGTGATCCACAAATGTCCACTGTTCTTCTACCGAGATATTTCTTTGTCAGGCATTGTTTAGCTTGACCTTTTAATCATGTTGGAGCATGAAAAGCACAGTTATTGGCACAACCATGGTGTTTGCTTGGAAAGCTCCTTTCAGAAACGTTTCCTGTGTTTTCCTGCTATGACATGTTCAAGTGTCAGCTCTGAGAAAAGTGCAGCGTGCTACATTTTGATATCAGGGTATCTTTGTACCATGATTGTCTCTTTTATCTTTTTTGTTCTTTTTGTAAGATTCAAAATAACTTTTATGACAATTTTATGAGCAAATATAGAGCATGCAAATATATGGTTTGTGGTGTTTTTTCTTTGCCCAGATCTACTAATGTTGACACAATTAAAGCAGCTGTAGGAGGTCAACAGAGCCCTACATCACAGAACTACAATGCAGGGGACGGTGAAGTTTATGCAGAGGGAGCCAGCAGCTCATTGGGTCACACGCCCTTACTTGAGGCGAGCCTCCTGGTGAGAAGCCTTGATTGGAGACAGGGGAGGTTGGAGACTGATTGGCAGAGGATCCAACCCTACTGCGGTACTGTTGGAGGGAGGAGGCCTGATACAAGAGGATATGTTTGAGTTATTCACACAGAGGATGATGGTGATGTCCATGGTGGACATGTAGCTTTTTTAATTGCGTCTGTGCTGCTTGTCTTGCAGTAGTTGTTCACAGCTCAGCTGGAAATCATAAACAGCAGGAACCCTAACTGAGGAATCCCTGAAATCAAGTCTTAAACTGTTGCAACGTAGAATATTTGTATCTTGCACCAAAATCAATTAATTAAATAAATAAATAAACCCAGAATGGGAATGAGAAAACAAGATGAACACTACGCACAAGTTACATCAATACTGAAAAAAAGAAGGTCTCGGAGAATATGTGAAAACTATAGGGGATTAATTAGGAGAGGAAAAATATTGCCAACATTCCAAGTGGAGCAGCTGAATACGATAAAATTGGTGGATCAGAGTGATCCGGCTCGCCGTTCCTTTGTTCTGCACTTTCATATCTGCTGTTTTTTGTGGACTTGTGTGACTCGTTTTCACACACAAACACAAAGATATAATCTCAGCTAATTTCTACTCAGATATCAAACTCAACTTCACCTATCCAATACACAAATGCAACTGTGGAGAGAAAAACATCAATGTTAATGTAAAAGTAAATGACAGATAAACTATCAGGCAGTTCAGATTCAGATTTGGAGGTGTATCAAATGCACGTGTTAATCTCTTATCACTGTAAAGCCAACAGGGGTTCAAATCACAACATTTCTAATCTATACACAGATAAGATATCAAAATATTGGTAGCATGAGATATAGAAGTGATAAAGCAGTTCAAGGTCTCTGCATACAGTTATAAACTGGAGCAATTATGTTACTACATCTAACATGTTTGAACTCTCAACAAACCAAGAGAAATTTGTTCCTGCTGCCTCTGGATTTGCTCCATAACTAAAATGTTCATTTTAAAAGTGGTAGAAAAGACAACTAAGGCTTCTCTGAAAAATACGCAGTGATTGAGGCAGTTACAGATGAGATTCTTATTCAGAAGGTTATTAACCCAGTGTCAGGTCTGTGCTGCACTCCCACTGTGTCTCCGCACAATGTTTGACCCCATGCAGTAAAGTCTGTAACTGAGAAGAAAACAATGTAGGCCACTTCATTTCTGCAGTAATCCAAACACATTCCCACTGCAACAGAAGTAGAGCAGAGAGCGCCAAGATATGTGGGATGTGTAGTGCCTTGCAAAAGCACTGAGATTCCTTGATGTTTACACATGCTGCTATGTTTTTAGTTAGTGCATTGATTCCATTATTTTGTCTTAGTTCCTTGCAAAGTATGAAGAAAAAAAAAATGGTTGGACAAAATGTGTGTTTGAGTATGAATTGTAAATAATAGAGAAAGCTCATAATTGTTAAGGACAGTTAATGTTTGTGTAGGCTCTCAATAATCTAGGTCATGGTGGTCTCTTAAATTTTTGAACGATGTTCCATCTCCCATCCGAGAAAGAGACTCATGACTCACATAATGGCAGGGCTGATGATTGACTCTCAGGAACGCCTCCAAGGTGACGACCCCAGTAAAGGTTAAATATCTGGGGCGCCATATCAATTTTTAGAACTGAAGAAGCCTTTCAGATGAAAGGTGAAATATCTATCAGAACATGAGAAGAAATCCAGATGTCTTCAATATAGGCTCTTTAGAATACAGGTGGTGAAAATGTTTTCATATTTTTGATGTCTACCACTGCCATACAACTCAAAATAAATGTATGTTATTTGTATGATCAACTTCATATTGCAACAAAATGTTTGCAAGTTCAACAAGTCTGAATGCTTCCATTCCAACGCAGTGTGTATTCACTTAGACCCACGCTGACATCACCTGAAAACACACTTGCAGGGAGGCACGAGAAGTAGCCGGGGAGAACCAGCCATCCCCTCCAGCTGCTGTCACAAATCTGATGTGTGACGGATGTGCATGCAGCTCACCGTGTTCATGTCCATGGCCATGTTGGTTTGTGAGGACACGTGGTTGTCTGATGTGGAGCAGGAGTTCACCGAGGACGGCAGATGGACCACACCTGTCTGCTAGAAAATAAAGAGAGAAGTCATAAATAAATGATATGTAGTCATCAAGTACTACTATCTATCCGCTGTTGTTTTAATACTGACTTATCACAAATACAGTACACCACTATCTGTTTTTATGGTATGTTGGCAGTTATTTCAAAAGAATGAACAGCACCACATGGCACCAGTTGCATTATTATTACGAAATTACATTTGAAGTCTGATTTAATTTACTATATGCAGAATATTATATATATATGCATATATTATGTATAAATGTATATCATATCTTACTTTTTATTCTTAACTTTTGTTGATGTGAATGTAATACCATAGATCTGGTGAGTCCTTGAAAGAAATTATGTTCATATGTTTATATCAAAAGAAGAATAAAATGCGTTTATTAGATGCAATGTAATGGTTAAGTTTCAAGAGAACACAACATTACTCAGAATAAGACATTAAAGGGAATTTTAAATCATGGCCATATGAACAAATCATGGTTATATCATTAGTTGTTGAACTGTTTCCACTGTACTACACAACAACTCCCCATAAAAGAAATTTCATCAGAAGTGCTGAAGTGAAGTGTTGATCAAAGGACAGAGGCAAGTTTCCAGAGAGCTGAGGGGCATTGATGGATTTAATGAACATATTGCCTCTGTCCCAGTTTCAAAAATGTATTTTTCATTTTCCTGTGGGAACCCCACACACAATTTGTGTGAGAGCACTTGAATGTGTGTTTGGGATTAGAACTGAGAAGAGACAGAGGTGACAGACAACATAAGAGATGCCTGTACCTTGTGGGTACTTTGAGATTTTTTACCAATAGTGATATGTCTCAATTTAGAGCATCAGAAAAAGTCCCATTTTGCCATTTTTATTCATCTTTAATTTCTTGTACAAATTATTAAGAATTGTTGTAATCTTACTCTGGTTGAACTTTATTCATAGATTTGGCAGTAGGCAAAACCTGTTGTTGTTAATGCTTTCAATGTAACTGAACGCGTTTTATCATATCAATATAAATAATAATGTACTAACCAGTGCATTTTGTAAAGGAACACTGACTTGCTGGCTCTGATGGGTCTGGGGTGACTGCTGGTTGAAGAAGGCATACTGGGACAGCTGCTGCTCAAGGTTCATAGCGTTGATGGCCGCCTGGAGGGAGTAAAGCAGCAGATCATGAAAAAAAATAATTTCAGAATTTGCAGAATGGTCTTCTGAGAAAAAAAGGGGGGCCACCCTAGTATTTAAGCACCATCTCAGGCAAAATATTAATCTAAAGAAATCAAGATAATCTGTTGTATGTGAAATCACACACTCAGTATAGATTTAAATATCAGGTGTGTACCTGAGAGAGGGTGAGAGGTGGGGATGTTGGGGAGAGCTGGAGGTTCTGGTGCTGGTGGGAGTCTCCTGCATTCAGGATGAGAGGAACGATGTTGTCCTGCCCAGGCTGCATTTCCATAGTTACTGTGGGCTGAGAGGTGTTCACTCCTACCCAGCCCACAAACAAAAAACATGGAAAGAGTTGTCTCAAAAGCACACACACACCGTCTGAAATTGGCAACTGATGAGCGCCAAATTCTAAGATACTGCATTTCATTACAGGAGAGTCTGAAATTTTCCACAGTGCTACCTTGCGTGTTAGCCAGAGTCTGTGTGCTGTTCGAGGAGCTGAAGGAAGCAGCTACTGCCTCGTCTGAGTCAAGCGGGGTGGGCAGCGGAGGAGGGAACTGGATGTTAGTCAGGTCAGGCAAAGAACCACCAGTGTTGTGAGCTGCTGGTTTTAGTGACGTGGTCAGCTGCTGGTTCGGAGAAGGGAATATGCTGCAGAAAACATAGAGATGACGTGAACTCAGGAATGACAATGCACTCAACACCCCCCATAAAACGGAATCAGAATCATAAACACTGAGTTGCTTGTGCAGATTACTGAGTGCTGAACACTTGAAAATTTTTTCCAAGACAAACAACTCCAGAGATATTTGGACTTCATGTGTTTGGCCAGTGGTGCTGTAGCTAATTCTCTGGCTCCATACTTTCATTACTTTGGCAGTCAAAAGAGTACACAACCAGTCAAACATTTTACAGCACAGTAGTACTTCCAACTATTGTTTAAATTAACAATTCAATATATCAACATCTCTGAAATTAAAGCAGGAATCCAAATAAGCAACTGGAAAAGCAGTTTTATTTCTATTCTGGAGGTGTACTTTCTGCAATGGAAATCAAATACTGAGCAAAAGATTCATCCTGCTGTTTCAAAAGTTCCCACAAATGTGTTGCTCTCTTTTAATCTAAACCAGCTTTAGCTTAATTCTGGAGGCTGTGCTGCTCCTCCGTCATATGAAGCCACCATCTGGTTCAGTTCCGCCAATGTTTTGGATCATTATCTTGTTGTAGGTTGAACCTCTGACCAACAAGTCTGTCTTCATTTGCAACTTGCCTTTTTCCTTTTCCAGTCTTGATAGAAAAAATAAAAAAAGAAAAAAATATATATATGTGGTACTACTTCGTGTTGTGTGTTATTGACCCAATTAGAAGCCGGAGGGTGTATTAGCACAGCTTGTTCCAATGCTGTTTTTGTATTGAGCTTTCAAGGCTTCATTTGCATTCATTGCTGCAGGAAAACTATTCAGTTATTGAATATACCTATTTTCTGTTTTTTTTTTTTTCACTGGAGCTGAAACTGCTGAAATTTCAATAATAACTGGACAATGTACAAAAATCTTAGGTCCAAATTGTAAGTGAATATGATGTTTTGCTTTAGTCAAATGAATTCAAAATGAAGCTTTGTTTTAATCATATTTGTTCTTTGGTTCAATGTAAATCATTGTGTTAATCAATTAAGTAACTACAGAAAGGCTCAGATGAGGAAAACTAAAATACTCACTGTATCCCAGGAACTTTGCAGGGCTTGGATCTTGAGATGTTCTAAAGATAGAGAAAAATGATTGCTGTATTGTGAAATACATATGTGGCCTCGTGAAAAATATTTATTTGTGCGGTTACGGTTTTGCACCTTTTTACATTCCCAGTTTTGTTTTTGTGCATCTTCATCAACCTCCTGTTTAATTGCTTCAGACCCTGGTACAGTGAGCAGGAGAACTGGAGGGACAGATAAAAAACAAATCTCCTCAGTCTCTTGGGTCTACAGATGTCCAGCCTGTTTGAGCTTGTAATAATCACAGCCCACATGTCCTCATTTAATACAATCAAATGCTATTTCAAGAAGCCAATAGGAAAACACAAGGGAAGAGGGAAGGTGAAGGGACAAGGACTAGGACATAAGGAAGTAAAAAGTATACATATCATAACTTTTGATTGGCAACGATATGGCCAAAATATCTCCAAGGATAATGACACAAATTGGACCAAAGTGCATCAAATAAAAACAATCACCTCACATGGCCATTAGCAGGACATTCATTGGGCACTTGGGTAAAATCAGCAGTACTTTTCCTACTCTTCCTTGAAAGCCACATTCAAACACTTCCTTTGTACATTGGAGGCCACTCAACCAGACCATCAAGAGAAGGCAGCAAAATAATGTTACCGTCTACTGCAGATAATAAAAGAACAATGCCTGAAGAGTCTGGTTAATGTTCGTCACATTAGAAGAAAACACAGCTGGGTTTACACACTGACTTAACTGGATTAACATTATTTCTTATAGTTTTTTCCTTAGCCTCATTCATAGTTCCTTATTTTATTTTCAAATTGTAATATCAACGTTTATTGAATATGTCTGCTGACAACTGTATACATATGTCGCCTTGTTCAGAGTATGTTTACCTCGTTTTGGCTGGAGTTCCTGTGATCCTCCCGTGAAAGAGGCTTGCTGGGCAGGAGTTATTGTGCTCTGGTGCAGGGCTGAGTCAGAGTTTGTCCTATAGCACAAGAATTTATAAGTCACACAGACCAAAGTAAGTAAAAGAGCTTCTGGAAAGTGAACATATGTGAAAGATAGACAAAATGCACATAATGGGAACTACACTAAATGAACAGAATACATTTCAAATATCACCACAATATAGCTACTATGAAAGTCTCCGCTTCAAATATCATGGTCTTTCAAAGAGTGTTAGATTTAAATATACTAAACTGAGCCTAAGACAATTACAACTAAATATTTGATCTTTTTCGTCTTCAATAATCAGAAAACTAGAGTAAATAAGGACATGTTTATTTCAACTGTAACATATGAAAGTAAATATGTGACAATGCAATGATTTTAAACTCAGTCGGGATTTAAAAAGTGATGCATTGTATTCAGAAATGTCAATCTGAATCAGTTTCCCCGTTTCTTCATGATTAGGAAATTACCATTCACACTTAAAAGTGTGTGGTAATTAGTTGTTATTTTGAGGAAGGCAATGACAGGGAGTTATAACTATTTCAAATAGAGTAATTATTACAATATACAGTCATATGGAGAAAATGTTATATACTTAGAGGCTGTCTTACCTTCTCCAGCTGGTATCAGGTGGCGGTGACAGATATACTGAGCCATATGGACAACTGTCAATGTGAGATCTCAGGTTAAGCAAATACAGCTGGAGACTGAAAGTCTTGGCAGAGTCAATACATTCATCTGTGTGAATTCTTTAAACACAAGTCGATAAAATTAAAAAGTACAGTGCCAAGTACAGCATTGATGGTGCAGCAACCAAGCCTCACTTCAGGGTCCGATATTGATCATTTCCAATATTGACTGGCTCATTGCACGTCGGCCTTATCACCTTCAACCAAACACATTCCAAATTTGTCTTTATTAAATTACAGACTGAAGTCTTTCACGTGTTCTCAGAAGCTTAGTTAAGAAATCTGCCACAGATATATTTGTAAAAATGAATTAGAGATAATCTTGCAATGGGATCACTTGTTACCTGTCATGATATTGAGACCTATGAGCACTCTAGAGTCCTATATGATTTTATGAGTATGACATTCACATTTTGAAAATTGGCCCTCAGCTTTTTAGGTAAAGTTTTATACGTCCATTTGATAGGGAAAATGAGGAGAGACAGGAAATGCATGCGAGTAAAAGGGGGATTGACATGTAGCAAAGAGTGGGGCTGGTTTAGAGTTAGGCTGGGGATTTTTTGTTCGAGGCTAAGAATGGCCATATGGTACGTGCTCTAATCACTCAGCCACCAGAGAGCCCTACAATTCTTTTTAATTTTGATGCCAGCTACACACTCGCCATGAACAATTGTGACAAAACTGGATTATATATACTACACAATTTATGACAGCATGATTTGCACTTCATGCAATTTTCTACACTTAAATACAAAGCACACTTTAGAGCTACAAAGCACACATTTTATGTCTACAACAATATGAGGACAAACTAAATCTCAGAAAATATATGGCAGGAAATAATTACCAATGAGTAAACTCCAACGATCGGTCCCCTCGTTCTATTGCAGAGAACAGATTTAAGATGTTCTAAATCTCCATAGGTGATCTACAGCTTCATGTTGTTGCACTGGATAGTGAAAAACCACAACCGTATCTTTGCTGTTAGTCGCTTCAAACAGCATGAAAGGATATCTGGCGTCCATGTTTGTCAATAGAAAGAGGTTTTCGGTGCGGCGATGTGATTCGGTTGCGATCCCTGTAGACTCTGTCCACCAATCCATGGTGTCGCGTTGATCGGTTTGTGTCCAGCCCTGAATTCTGAAAAATAAATACATACAAAAACGGTCATATGAAAGGCTAACAAAACTAATTTCTTAAATCAACTTCATCTGAAGTATTTCCCTTGAAATCATGAAACATGAAGCTCATGAAACTTTGCCTTAGAGGTTTTCTTGGCCCCTGTCACACTGTCCTTTTCTCACAGAGAATAAACCTTTGTTCTGAACTCTCATCAAATGGGATGAAAGTTAAAGTGGTTGGAGATAATAATGATGATAAAAATTGGTAAATGCTTCTGAAATGTATTCTGTTCGCCCATTTCTTGTATTTCCTGAAGAATAATTACAGGGCTGTCATTCTGCAGCTGACTCATGGGGGAACTGAGTGTTGATGGGGAAACAATGGAACCAACTCCCACCATCCTCTATATATACATGTTTATATCCCCAAAGAATCAATTTCTGTGTTGTGTTCTCGAGCTATTAATCCGACTACATTGAATTAACACCTATGAAACCTAATTTTTGTCTCATGGCAATAGAATAGTACACATTTGCTGATTTATGGGTGAAGGGGGAAGCCGTCCATAGGGATGTAAAGGACAGAGAGAAATGCAGAGCATGATTAACCTGTATGCTAGCAGCCAATATTTCAAAAATTCCCTATCTTAGTTTAGAAATGTTATACTTTTGGTTGCCTTGAGCAAGACATTGTTTCCAATGCAATTTTGTATAAAAAAAAAAAGAGAAAATTGGAGCAGCTTCTCTTGGTCATGCGCAGACTGTCACAGTGGGAAACACTGACATCACACAGCTCCATAATGTCTGTAAAATATGGTCACAAAATATGCCAGGTAGAATATGTAGAATTAGTGATGTAATACTGTACTGTGCTGATTAATTTACTAAAATGTTAAAACTGAAGAATAGAGCAGCCACAGTTTGAAAATAGCAAAAACAAAAAAAAATGCTCACCTGAAAAGGCACATCGACAGTGTTGTTTCCAATCTGATTGACGTTTGGTAAGGACCCACCATAGTACTGCCCACGGTTCTGTCCCAGCTGCAAATGCTGAGTCTTCTGCAACTGTAACTGGAAACGGAACAATGGATGAGACAAGCTGAGAACACCTGAATTTAGCAAAAGAAATAAATATCACTGTTTCAGCAAGCAAGTTAATCCAGCTACAGTTAAACAAGAAATTGTGTTATTAGCACTATCTGACAACAAGATGTAGTTAACTGTATTACTAATAATGGTAGTTCAATGTGATTTCCTGTTGGAAAATTTTTTGAAAATGCCGCAAATTGTGAATTTCTGTTGCAGCAACATTGAAAACACCAGAGGGACTAATGTCCTTACTAACCAATTGTTTGATCAATTATTTGAGGTTTACACTAAATTATATGAATCACATTCACTGAGCCAAAATGAAAAATAGATGCATAATATACATTATTTACATTTAAAGCAAGCCACTGTGCGGATTTAACACCTTACACATATTAAGAGATGGGAGGAAACTGAGGTTGGAAGTAAAACACAGCTGAGTGAATCCAGCACTGACTGAAATTGCACATGTGATTTTCCACAAGCAAACTCCCTTCAGCCTATGACAGCGTGTATTTCAAAATGACCTCCTGTTCCATTTTCAATTATAGCACCTGTAATCGGTCAATTCAGTTTTCTCATGCAAGCCCACTGCTCACTGTTGGCAGGGCAGAAAATCTAATAAAAAGCGCTTATATGACTGCATCACTAGCATATCTTTGATAAGCCTTTGACTTCAGGGTTTATTTGTTTAAATACATGCAAGCTACTCTGTTGACCGAGGATTACATATTGTAATATCTGCGGATCAGGAGGAGGGCAGTCTTAATCTTCTAACCACAGAAAGTCAGGTAGGAAGAGAAAAGCTGCATGATGGGACAGGGTGGAGAAGGTGAAAATCCAAACCTGAGACCCGCTTCTCACATGAATAACTTTGGCCAGGACAATACCTTTCTGTCATTTGTCCATTCATTCATAAAAAAAAAATCTGAAAAGATAAAATCAAAGGCCTCCAAACAACACAGATAAATAAAATACAATTGAACCCTAACAAGGTAGCTAACACAGGATGATCTGTTGAACGAATGAATGACGTTTTGTTGTTGTTGCCACTGATCAGGGAAGGAAAAGGCTTCTTGCTGAAGTGTCACTAACAGGTCTCATTCACACAGCAGACATTTTGATTTGCGACAGAAGGAAAGGCCCAGGTGTCAGTAATATTAACAGCAGAGGCTCCATTGTGCTGAAGTATCCCAGTCAGTTACAGTTCACTCTGCAGCTGACTGGGATCAGTCTATTCGGTATACAGCACAAATGAGAAATGGTGGATGCTTTTGGCTTGTTGGTTAATCTGACTTTGGCTTGAAGAGAGAGATGAGACAGTTCTTTAGCATGACTTCAGAGAGCAGCAGGGATGTATACTGTTGGGGGTCAAACAAGAAGCACTGCAGTACTTCTAAAGTCAAAGTGTGTGTGTGTGTGTGTGTGTGTGTCTCCCCTGAGCAGCACGCTGTATCTCAGAGGTGTGTGTCCTCTCATCTGGTCGCCTTTATGTTTGTGTCAGTCACGTTAGAGTGCGGACAGGCCCCAGGACCCGTCAAACAAGTTTAAAAAGGCAGAGATGGCTATCTGTCTCACGAGTCTCCTCCGCGTGCGCGCCCCCTCCGCTGTCTTACTTGCGCGGGACAAAAAAATTGCGATAACTTTTTTTTTTTTTTTTTAATGGTGGGGGGGGGCTGACGGAGCTCCCCGTCGTTCATCCGCACACCACCGGACTCCCACGTCCTGCCGGCCCCGTCCCTGTCACCGCGGGGCCGCTGGGGGAAAAGGGCTCGAGCCGGCAGGAAGCGTCGTTTGTTATTGTTTACCTCTCCGGCTCCGGCTGCGTGCACCCGCCGCGCTACAAACGCATATTTGACAGCTCGCTGAAAACAAACGGAGGAGAGGAGGAGGTGCAGGGGGAGAAAGGACAAAAGGCGGCTCTGTTACCCTCGCTGCCCGGGTGATGCTCAGGTCTTTCATCACTTCTTCAAACGCCGCCGTCTCCTCCGCCTGCTTCTGGTTATGTAAAGCGATTTTCTCGCTGAATTTACGCGGATTGTTCGAAGTCGCCATGTTTCGCTCTTCTGCTCCGTTTTCCTTCAATGGTCAGTGTCAAGTTAACTGGTAAGTTACTCAACTTCCGGTTAGAGATGTTGACATAAACAGCACTGCTGTTCTGGTCTCCAGGGGGCAAAGAGGACCCTCAGCATCACTGCTCTGCGATGAATCACACAGACAGAAGTGCTGCTGTTTCTTTTCCAGTGTGCAGGTCCAGGTGTCAGAGTATACAGCATGCCTGATTGTGTTTGCTGGAAATGAATTCAAATGAAAATCTGTGGTATTTCAGAGCAGTGAGACTTTGTGGCTACCAAACAAAATCAATGATGACGTTGACTATGTGACTATGTGATTGTGACTTTAGTCCACTCTTGTTTTGCCCAGCAGATGAACACACACAGGCAGAATATCTCCCAAAACAAACAAAAGCCACATTTAATATAAATTATCAATTGCACCTGTGCGTTTCCACTTAAATATCCTTGTTGTAGGGAAGCTCTCTCAGTGAAGTGGACCTCCCACATAGGCTCTGCCAGGAAGAAGGCCCAGCAGAGGTTGTACTTTCTGCACCAGCTGAGAAAGTTCAACCTGCCTCAGGAGCTGCTGGTCATCTTCAACACCACCATCATCCAGTCTGTTCTCTGCACTTCCATCACCGTCTGGTTTGGATCGGCCACCAAGCAGGACAGGAACAGACTGCAGCGGACTGTAATGTCTGCAGAGAAGATCACTGGGGCCGACCTGCCCTCCATCCTGGACCTTTACAGATCCACAGTCAGGAACCGGGCCGGTACCATCGCTGCAGAGCCCTCACACTGTTCAGAACGCTTCCCTCTGGTAGGCGCTACAGAGCACTGTTCACCAAAACCACCAGACTTAAAAACTGTAAACATTTAAATACAAAACAACATATATATACATATATATATATATATATATATATATATATATACATTGATATTTGTTGTGGGATATGGTACAATAGCGCAGTAATGTGCAAATGTTCATGAGGTTGTCAGGTGGCTTATGGGAAGATCTGGGAGACAGCCTGGGGGAAGAAACAGTTCTTTGTTGTTGTTGTTGATGTTGTTTTGTATTTAAATGTTTAAATGTAAGGAAATATATTTATATATATTTCCTTTTTTGTCTTCCCCTTTTCCAAGTTTGAAACGCCTGAGTCAAATTCCTCGTATGTTTACACATACCCAGTAATAAAACTATTTCTGATTCTGATTCTGGTTAAAATCCTCACTCTTATACAAAGTTGGGTGGTGCTCAGCAGGTGATAAATTAGACTGAGTGAGTTTTATTTATTTTCTCATTTTTGGATATAAAACAAAGGGGCCAATTCAGGGTAAAAATAGTTTGTTCAGTTGTTTCTGCTCAACATACTATATCACCTGCACCTCAACTATTAAGTCGGAGGCACAAAGTATTGCTTTTATTTTGAAGCAAAAATGATTTGATTTCCGGTATGTGTCGGGTTTTCTCTGACCGACTTCACGCAGCTCCCTCAGTAAGGCGTTGCGTGCTCACGTCTCCCCGTGGGGGGGTGCAGTGGAGGCGCACCGCACATCTGGACTGCGGAACAGCCGCAAAATCGCGCTTAAAAAGGGATCAGTTTTTACCCCTCTCTGCTATATTCAGTAGAACTAGCATGGAATTATTACTAACATAAGATGCACCATGACCGCTACTAACACCAGATGGTGGATCATTTTTGTATTATTTTTTACCAACTGCATTAGGACGAGTAAAGAAATCATGCATGTAGTGGAAAAAGACCTAAATTCGCTTTCATGGCTTTTTATCTGCAGAGCAAAGTTCATCCTCCTGGTCTGACTTTGCCTAAATGATCCTGACATGAGATCTTGAAGCAGAAAGCAGCAGTGTCTCCCTCCTCCAGGACTCTGTGTGCTCCCTTGTTGACTGGAGTTAAAAACTGCCACAACACTACACTACACTACACAACACTCTGCTTCCCACATGAATACACACATAAGGTGAAAGGACAGCGCTCTCCTGAGCTCCAGGGAGTATTTGTGAAGCCTAAATCCTAATTATAAGATAAATGCATTGCAAACAAGACACAACGCACCTTACATGTCCGGTCTTGTTTCTTGACTCAGTTAGGATTTGAATTCTCACAGTTACTGCAGCTGCAACACTATACTATGAGCTAAATAACCACCTGCACTGCAAACACAGCAGCTGGACGCCAGTGAGTTTTATTTATGACTAAGTAAAAATAGCTCACATGCAAATCCTTGAGAAACATGAAGCAAATCTGCAACATATGTTCTCTGAAAGGGCAGAAGGCGCACCTACAATGATTACTTCTCTTTTTTGTTGTTGTTGTTGTTACAGGCATTGAAGGCACAGTGAAGCTGTTTCAGCCGCCATTCAGCAAAATGTAACTGGGTTGTAAAGTAACCATGTCAACGTAGGCTAAGAGGTGACTCCACAGCAGGTGGAGGGAAGATTTAATCTGTTCCTGCTAAATAACCCTGAAGGGGGGAAAAGAAAGTAAAAAAACACATGTTGTGGTGTATTACTGTATCCAGCTGTTCATCATCATCATCACCATCATTATCATTTGAATATTAAAGTATGAAAGCCTCTTTGTGTTTATTTTCTTTTTGCAGTCCCAAACTTAATTTGTCGAGTCGTATTATTATTTGTGATGTAGTGAGGCCAGTTGAAACGAATGTATGTGACGTTTATTCTTGAGGTCTGTCACATGTGGGCTAATCTCTGATCAGTGTGTCCACCTGGACAGGCATTTCTTTTACTTCAAAAAAATGCTGATGGACATTCTTCTCGTGAACAGTAGATTCTGTTAGCAACCGACTTTGCTCTGTGTCCCAAACTGAACACACTGTACACAGATGAGTCAATTGATGCCAAAGGGTTTAGGCTGTGTTTCATTTTAAAAGCCATCATCTTCAGTGTGTCTCAGGTGGCATTATGGCAGATACTGTACAAGCCTGCCAAAGAAAACCTTTCAAAATAAAATGTAAAAAAATCATTAGAGTTAAGAGGTAGTTATTAGAAAAGGTACAGACTCACCAAGGTAGACTGAAGTAGCATAATATGAACGCTCACTGATGTGGTGGAGCTGACAGATGGACTGAATGTGTATGTGTGTACTCACACGAAGGAACTTTGTTAACCAACATTTAACACTTTATATGGCTGGTGGGATCCATTTCATTTGGAAATGTAACATGATGGCTTGATGTGTTCTGCATATGGGGAAACATACAGCAGGGAGGGGTAAAGGTCCAGCTGGATTAGTTTAGGGAATTTGAAAATCAGTTTAATTTCTCATAACATTTAATAATGCATCTTGATACTGCCTGATGTTACTTTACTACTTAGTTTGTGTGTATGTGTGTGTTTTACATTCCCAGTCTCGACTAAACCCAAGAGGTCTAATTTTCAATTCTAAATTAGGCAACAGCCACTTAAGTTCAAGTTCAAACAATGCCAGGGGTCAGGTGGGAAACTTGTGTGTTGTGTAATCAATTTTAATACATCTCAAATTCAGCTCCTGTCAGCAGCTGTCTATTTGGAGAGGGATGTTTTACAGGAAATCTTCTCATTTCAGTTCTTTCATTTCCTACTTCCATCATTCACGAAAAGGGAACTTCATCATTGTTTGAGGTGTAGAAGAAAAACTTCAGTTGACTTCACTCTACACTGAGACCTTGACACACACATTGTCTGGCAAGTACATGTTTTCTGGTTTGCTGAATTTGATTTCACTTGCTTGAATTATTTTTGCTTGGACTTTATTCTGCATTTAAAATCTTTAAACATGAAATATTAATTAATTCTTTTGTAGTTCAGTCCAATAAGACCTCGATTGGATAACTGATTTGGAGGCTATATTTTGTTTTTGATTTGAGGCCTCTCCAGAGATTAAAACAAATCTTACAATCTGGTGGAAAAAAACCTTCCAACTTAAATCGTTACAAATGGCGACATATAATGCTTTTGGCACTACTGCACAGCTTAACTCTTGAATTTTCATATTTACAGATCATGCTTGTTAATGCCACCTTTGAAACTCCAGTCATTCCAAATGGAGGGAACAGCACAAGTTCCTCTACAGGACAGGCTGTGGGGCTCACAGTGTTCTTCATGATTCTCATGGTTCCAGCTGTTGTCACTGCCTACAAATACCGTAGTAAAATAAGGAGTATATTGCAGCATGGACAAACAAGGAACCATGAAAAGGAGAATTATGCCGAGACACCAGAATCAGATTCCAAACAGTGTACCAGTATGAGTCCAGAGAAGTCTGAAGGACAAGCTCCAATCTATGAAAACCTGACAACTCGAAATACTGGCTTCAACAAGTTCTCAAAAAACCACAGCAAGTAAGCACCAGTTTAACCGATTTTTTATTTATTTTTTCCTGAATAATGGTCAAGGTTAATCGAAATAAAAATTGAAATATAAAAATATAAAACCAATTATCTTCTTGTCTCAGTATGGATTGGATGTTGAGTTTGAAATGACATTTACAAAATAGCAGTTCAAAAAGATGAAGAAACCGAGTGAGTGGTTTGAGTTTCCCCATTTTTCACCATCCTGTTGTAATATACACACAGACACTGTTGGACAGGCATTTGAAGGTGATTTCATCTGTGGTTTTATCCAGTTTAAAGCTTATTTATCAAACGTGCAGCTTGTGAGTCAATGCTGGAGTTCTTTCCAAGAAAAAAAAGAAACTAGGCAAAGTAATTTAAGAGAACTAATAGGTGTGTCAGAATGGTTTTACATCAATCATCTTCTGATAGCAACTTTTCTACTACACCTTGTTTCCTCACAGGCCGCCTCCTGAACCTGAAGAAGATTTGTACTTGCAGTGTGATTCACAAGATGATGCAATATACAGCAATGACCAAAAGTGCAACCTTGCCATTTTCCAGGAGGAGGACGTCTACATTATCCCAGAATCATGACAGAAAAATATTTGCATTGTACTGTCTCAACATTTTTACACCTACTCACTGACTCACAATATAAATACATAGTGTTATATAAATATCAGCATTAACTATAGGTTTGGTGAATATTTAGCAACTGTAATCAATATATCTTTTTTCGTTTTGGTTTTCAGCATTCTCTGTAATGTCAGGCAGTTCTTTGTTGTTTTTTTTTTTATATGCATTGCTTTTATACATGTTGCTCTTTTTACATATCTCATGTCGCACATTTCAAATTATGAACAATGCAAATCAGCACATTTTGGGATCAGTCCAGGACAAATCACTTTGCCCTTTAGATCATATTTTTTTAAGGCTCTTTCCTGAAGTGACATCACCTTTAGAGAAGAGAGGAGTGGACTGTTTTATTCTGTGCTCTGTTTTTGTGTCAGAAGTTCTGCATTTGCCCTCTGAAACGTTTGCAAACAGCAGCACAGAAAAATCAATCTTTCTACCAAGTATTGCTACTTATTTACTGTTAGCACAAAGTTGTAAAGTAATCATTTACAAATTATATTTACTGTACTTTGTCAACTGGCATATTTTATTTATAGCATGTATCTCAGAGTTTGATATAAGAAACATGAGAAGTGGAAATGCTCAGTTTGAACATTTACACTTATTTTGCTCTGTACAGTTAATAAAATGTTGTTACATTGTAATCAACTGTCTCAAGTGAACACCTGCGAACCAGTTTAAATAAAAAGAATATTGATGAAAATTATATTAATAATTATTAATTTCCCAGATTCAGAAATTAATTATCATTAAGGTGAAACAAAGAACAAAATGTTGCACAAAGTAAAAAAAACTGTTTAAAATATAAAGTTTCATGTCTATTTCATTTTGACATTGTTTTAAAATGTACTATATTTCGCCATCGGTCACCAATTCTGTAAAGGGGAAGTAAAAAAAAACATTTACTTTCTTTACATTCTTTTTTTTTCACACACTGCAAATACAGTCACAATGTACACATGAATATACTTTTGTGAAATATATATAGAAAAAAATTAAATGGAATTTTCATGCAAACATCTTTAAAAAGCACATATTTTCTTTTTTAAGTTTTTCAGAATAGATACAGGATGACAAAACATTTCTCACCTTGTAGCTGAACCGACCAGAGTCGAGAGAGGCAGAAAAGCTTTGTCTAAAGTTAACAGAGCAATAAGTTTAAAAAGGATTTGTGGATAATGACTACAGATGCCCAGCGGTGTTTACAGACCATCGTGTTTTCTCTGCTTTTACATTTGCTCCTGTTATTCTGACATTAATTCCTGAAATAGATATCCAGTTTAGCTAAGTGAGATTACAACCAGGAAAATTTGCCAGAGGTGGATTAGTTCATGCTGTCTATCTTAGATCCTTATCTTACACCAGAAAGGCTTTGATAGAGCCCGTCTCCCATTCTTTTATACTTATACTATACGATACTTTGGGTGGTACTGAAACCTTTCAGAGTCCAAGATTGAAGAGTTTTCCATCCTCCTACAGTTGTGTAATAATTGAGGATGGTCATCTTTGAAACAAAGAGTAAGAACAGCTAAAACAAAGAAATGAACGAGCAGTTACTGGACACAGGTTGAAATTTACCATAAGAAATGTGTAAATGCATTTAGATTCGTGTCAACATCTTTGATTAATCACCTCTTACTCTATCTGCATATTTATTCAGTCCTTCAGGACCGTTCAAGACACCCCACCCCTTAATACACTGACTGTATTAATTGGAAAACAACAGGTGCTCACATGGGTGACCTTTAGTCATTCAAAGATAAAAACTATAAACACTCATTAGAGGTGGTGGTGTCACTTCTCTGGATAATCAAATTATAAACATTTCAGCCAAGCTTTCATCTGATTTCAGGTCACTTCAGTTCATTCGCTCAATACCACACTCATCATTGTCCATTTATTACTTTTTATTGCTTCTATTATCTTTTAGCTCCAAAAGCTCAAGCTGCATCTTCTGGGTCTCCTTTCAGGGAAATAGTTTTTCTTGTCTTGTTTACCAAACTTCAGTAAGGATATCTCACATTGTTGTTTGTTCCATTTCTAATGACTTATCTCAGCAGCACCTAAAGCAAACAGGACACCAGCTCTGATCATCTGTAATTGATTTACAGTATTGTCAGTGATATGGTATCTGATACTCAGGTTCACACAGCAGTTTTTTTTTTCTCTGTTGCAAATGGAAATTTCCCTTGTCAAATAAAACTGTCAATTTTGTTCCGTGACTTACTGGTCAAGGACAAAGTGAATACAACTTCAGACTCAATAATGGAACATATAAGCTATCATATCTTTACATGCTGATTTCTCTGCCACACACTGACCACCTTAATCTATGGTGGCTTAAAGCGTGTTTGTAAATCCGTAATAAATGTGACGAAATATCATGGTCATGTGCTTATGATGAAATGTACATTCATGCACAACCGCTCAATAATCAATCACGTTTTATTTGGCACATCATTGCTGAAATGTAGAAGACAACAAACAAAACATTTAAATTATGTGCCTCAAAAAAAAAAACAAACAAACTATACAGTGCTTCAAATAATTACAGTAAAATAAAATACAAAACAGTACAAAAACAGCTTGTAACATCATGCACAAAAATATCACAAAGGGGACAGAACTTTGAATAAATAACTACTTATTTCAAGGCAAAAATATGAATGAACAGATCTAATATTTAAGCCACAACAAAACAGGGGCTCCGTGTAACGGTAACATCTTTTTAAAAGAGGAAGACTGGAATTTCATCTCAGTTAGCAAATCAAGTCATGCAATAAAAGTCAAGTTTGTATTCACCATGTAACATATTTTCTGGAAAATCTCTTTGCAGTTTACAGTTTTTTCTTTTACAGTTTATAAACGTCACTTTTTTCTTCAAGCACAGTGACATTTAGTGACTATCAAGTCATTGAATGGTGTCAGCTGTAACTTTCCCCGGCTGTCATAGTGCATAAGGACCATGGGCTCATAGGCTGCTGGCACACAGCAGGGCCGAGGTGTCCCACCTTTGGTAATCTGGTGCAGACGAGACTTCACTTGTGTGTGCATGCTGGCTGGCTTGTAGTTGTGCGGACATGTGCCATCACAGAAGTTCATTGTGTATTCGGACGGGGCTACCACCCAGTCCGACCAGCCGATGTCTTTGAAGGACACGGTGACTGACCTTTGGCAGCACAGCCCCTGTTCATCGCAGTCGTTCTCCTTGATGGAGCGGCGTGTCCTCTGTTTAGGTACAAGGCCTAACTCCAGAGAGATGGTTGGGTTTGCCTGGAGGGCATTTCTGTCAGCTACAACCATCCTGACGTTCACTACAAATACCTGATCACCCTGAGCGCTCATCCACTTGCCCACCTCAGGGCTGATGTCCACTTTCACATTTTGAGTGCTGGAGGTATTGCCAGGGACCAAAGTCTCTTTGTTTGTCCAAGCTGCAGAAACAAATGACTTCATCCCACTAACTTTAACTTTGACCTCTGGTCTCCCAACAAGCATGTTTTTATTTGACATCAGCGTGGAAATCATCAGTTCTGCCCGAGCCAGTGTCAGTTCAGTCTGGATGTTTGGGTTTTTATGGAAAACAGCTCTGTACCACTGCATGTGTCCAACTGACTCTGGGTGTTTCCTTTCCCAATGCACTTTCACTTTCTCCACTAAAAAAACAAAACAAAACAACAACACATACACACTCACATTAGAATCACAGTTGGTATATATATAGGGAACAAGATGACAAGAAAAAACTGAAGAGTGGAAAATCACAGGTATGTTTTGGTCTATGCTGCATGTATTGGCATTAGCTGTCTTAATTTTGATGGCAGTGATAAAAATCTACTTGTAGTGGAACATCACATGGAAGGTGTGCCAGTCATGCCCATGATTGCTAAAAGCTTGTAGGAATGTCCTTGCTTTGTTTACAGGACTTTTGGTCTATTTCTAACTATACACACACACTATGTTTAAACTCTGTAGAAAAATTCCAGTCGGGTATCTTTACCTGGAGCATGAACTGTAGGGACAGAGGTTATTTATAGCATTAATAACCTTTGTCGCTCAAAAGCCTCCTGGTCCCCTTCAAACCTTTCAAATCAGTTTTTCACTTCAGCCATTTTAGTTTGACAATGGTTGAATAAGCCCAAAGATGCTTTCAACTTGCTTCCACATTCAACAAATGACTCACCTGTGGCTGGAAAAAAAACTGAAATTGCGGATTGTCTGGTTTCCTTTGTCGGCTGGCTGATGTTTCCTCTCATCTCTTTCAATTGTTGCGCGTAGAGTTGATGCATCTTCGTCAGCTCCTGCACTGTGGCCTTCTGGGTTGGCCTGGGCTCCCTGTCCATGCCCAATGAGCTGAGGATCCCTGTCTTCACCGCCTCCAAGAGCAGTATCTTCTGGCTGTCCATCCTGTCCACATTCGGTGAGCTTCCTTGGGATGAGTGAGGCCGGCCTAACCCTAAATGGGAGAGGGAGACCAAGAGCAGCAGTGTGTACAAGATGAGTGTGTGTGATCTGAGCATGGTGAGCTTGTCAGGTAAGTCTGGTTTGAGAGTGTTGCAGCTCAGTGGATCAGGTTTGTCCATGCCATGAATGAAATTCTTTGCATGCTTTTATTTATAAGGCCTTTCTGCTGCCACACCCCTCATTTGTCAGGTGAGTCAGGTGAACTTGTGATGGGCCATATGTCATTATGTGGCAACATGTTGCACCATTGTGTCATTGTGACATGATGCTGCATCTCACCATTTTCAAGGGCTTTTGAATTTATTGCTATTTTTTGACATATATATATACACATATATATGTTTGTGTGTGTGTATATATATATATATATATATTATTTTATTTTTATTTTTTTTTTTAATATCATGTACCCCCAGGGGTACACGTACCCCCATTTGAGATCCACTGTCTTACAGTGACCAATTCTAAAAAAGGGAGAATGAACAATTATAATAGTTCCTCTTGGGTTACTAACGAACGTGTGATTGTTTATTGATTCCTGTAAGGCTGTGACGCTGTTACCCAGTAACCCTGTGAAGGTTGGTCAGAGGTCAGACTCAAATACACACCAGTGACAGATTTTATGGTTTTAGTGTTTTGTTCTTTTGCCTCATTTTCAAGTTCCCTGAACCAAGGGATCCCCATCTCTGAACAGCTTTGAGTAGAATTACTAAATAAACCAATCATAAAAAATGAAATACAGGCAGAAATCAGTTGAGACTTTATTTTGAGTCACCCCTCTCTCCATGGATATTAAAAACAGACAGTTAACTGCAAGAACTGTCCTGAGCTTCTATGACAAAATGTTCAAATGTTAAAATGCTTTTCTTGAAGTAGTCGTACGGTTTCACAGCTTGACTTGGGGAGGGTGGGTGAAGGTGTTTTATTTTATGATGATAACATATCTGATCTCGATATCACAGCGTGATATCACAGAGTGTTGTCAGTTAGCTGTCAGCACACTGTAAATGTAACTCACAGCTAACTTGAGACAGTACAGAGGGGTTGCCGTGCTTTCTGATGTTACATGGCTGTTTGTGCAATGACCCTATTCCTTCTCCATGAGGACATTCCCAACCTCCACATTGATTGATATAGGGTCCATTAACGTATTTTATAGATGCACAAATTGTGAGTTTGAAATGATAACATTCAAACAGCCAGATGGTAAAATTATGTGATAAGAGCAGATGAAAGTTTTAATTAAACACTTACTGCATGCACATTATGATATCATAAAAGGATAAAACAATAAAAAAGACATATATATATATATATATATATATATATAATTACCTTTGGATGACTAGTCATAATAGTGTCATATTTCAAAGCACATCTAATAAATTGCAAAGGATAAGCCACAACAAAACAACAAACGAAGAAAAGTTATTTTTGTCATATGAAAGGATGAACTTCTATTGCCAACACATAATAAAATGTTCACTATCATTCTTCAACCTGCATTAAAGCTTTTCAAGGAACACTGTAGAAATCAGATGAGAACCAAAGTTAGAGTGACTCTTACATGTTTTGAGTCACACAAAATAAGGAAAATATAACGTGAAATTGAAAGAAGACATATTTTGAGGTTTAAAGAAGTTACTGTCCAAGTATCAAATGATGCATGAAATGTAATGCGTTTAACAGCATGGAGTCTGAATTTCTGAGCACTGAGTCACTGAAGTGATGAAACTATCATGTACTTTGCCAGGTTAGTCTACCTTTCAAATTGAATGTGTGTTAAACGTGTGCTAAACTGCCATTTAAGACTCACATTGTCCTCTCTAACTAGTTCCCCCTTTTTTCTAGTATCTTTGCAGAAAGAACCAGGGAGAATGAAAAAACCAAAAGCCACAGACTTGACCTGAAGGAGAAGTGGTGAATGTCACCATCCAACACACAGACATAACAGACAGACACAGATGGTGGCTGTCCCAAGGCTGAAATTACAATAAAATCCAATTTCTAGATCACACATCTGCACATATATGTATGTATGTAAGTTGGTGTATATTTATATTTATATTAATTCATTCATCTTCTACCTCTTATCCTTTTCCGGGTCACGGGGGGGTGCTGGAGCCAATCGCAGCTGACTGGGTGAGGGCGGGGTACACCCATCACAGGGCCAACACACGGAAACAGACAGAGACCAACAACCATTCACACTCACACTCAGACCTACAGACAGTTGAGAGTCACCAGTTAACCCAAACATGATGTTTTTGGATGGTGGGAGGAAACCCAGGCAGGCACGGTGAGAACATGCAAACTCTACGTAGAAAGGCCCCAGGCCGGGAACTGAACCTCAGACTTTCTTGTTGTGGGGCAACCACTATGCTGCCTTGCTGCCATTATATTTATTGTATAAAGTGTAAGTTTAGTGGCGTGACAAAGTGGATGATAGTTGATATACTGTACATGATATATGACTTATAAAGGATTGATAGCTCCATTCCACCCTCTTGTGGCTTTTAGCTACAGTACATAATTTGGGGAGCTGAATTTTCTTCACTTAAATAATTTACTTTGTTATATTATATTGGATTTTGGTTAGGGATTACTTTCATTCAGAAGTACCTGAACTCTCAGCAAACTGGAAGTAGACTCTTGCATCTACATTTATCTGTCTGCTTTGTAACTAAATAAAAGAGAGACTTAAGACTCAGAGTAGGTGAAAACTAAAATGGTTGTGGAGAGAGTTGCAGAAAAGGAAGAGAAGAGAGCATGACAGCAACGGCAGATTCCTGTCAATGCTGCTTTGCACACTTTACACACATACAAGATATATATTACTTTCATGCTTGAAATATTTTTTATAATTAATAATAATAATATTTTTTATTTGTCAGGCCACCTTTCAAGGCACTCAAGGTTGCTTTAAACCAAGAATAAAATACAACAAAACAAAAATGCTGAAAATACAAAAAACAACATACATTATATAAAAGATCACACAAATAATTGGCCCACATGTTTTAAATTCATTCATCAATACTTTTCCTTCTTATAGAAAAAAATCATCCTCACTGATTTCAAAATACAAATGCATTTCATACAAAGTTACTTGAGGCAAATCAAAAAAAGCAAAATGGGAATTTACCTTGTAAATGCTTGAGTCCTGACTGTCGGTTCACCTTGTACTTTGAGATAAACATTGAAACCTTGCAAAAGGAACAAGAGAGGACTCACACCTGTTTGACTTCCATACATGGACTAGTGACAGCACAGGAGAAGAAAATAAGCATTGTTACCAGGAAAACGTCATCGTGGCACTGCCTGGTACCAGGCATAGATCAGTCACTGCTATTCAGCTCAGCTTCAAAGCACAATTGTCCTCCATTGTTTCTGTCTGTGGTCAGGTTTTCCTCCAGACAGACACTGTGTTATTAGACAAGAACGGTGCAGAAGATTAACTGCATCTGACTTGTGCACAGGAAGCATCTGACATGTACGCTAAGACATGGGAACAGGCGCAAACAGGCGAGGGTCTCATGCACTCCACTTGTGGTTTATGGCTGCAGGGCACTGAGAAGTAGCTGGCCGACAAAACAATGGCGAGAGTTGTTTAAAATAAAAAAAAATAAAAAACAGAGCCTATAATTATCTATATAGGACATGAAGTGATGAGCACATATCAGGATGTTTGGAGGGTTTGTTCATTTTTGTCCTGAAAATGGCCATCACACATTGACATTGACATTGAGTTGGGTAATTGATCACAGTTTATCAAATAGGAGGAAGGATCAACATGCCCTCTCACTCGGTTTCACCCTCCCCTGCCCATCAGGTGATCAGAGGAGTGGGGTGACTACCGAAAAAGGTGGGTTGGTGGAGCTGGGGTTGATCGGGGGAGGAGGAGAAGGTGGTGGAGCTGGGGTTGATCAGGGGAGGAGGGGGAGGAGAAGGTGGTGGAGCTGGGGTTGATCAGGGGAGGAGGAGGTGGGGTTGATCGGGGGAGGAGGAGAAGGTGGTGGAGCTGGGGTTGATCAGGGGAGGAGGAGGTGGGGTTGATCGGGGGAGGAGGAGAAGGTGGTGGAGCTGGGGTTGATCAGGGGAGGAGGGGGAGGAGAAGGTGGTGGAGCTGGGGTTGATCAGGGGAGGAGGAGGTGGGGTTGATCGGGGGAGGAGGAGAAGGTGGTGGAGCTGGGGTTGATCAGGGGAGGAGGAGGTGGGGTTGATCAGGGGAGGAGGAGGTGGTGGGGTTGATCAGGGGAGGAGGGGGAGGAGGAGGTGGTGGAGCTGTAAGAGCAGCAACAGCAGCAGCGACCGGGACTCGGTCCATGGGGAGGATGAATGGTCCAACTGCTCCGTGTTTTTCAGATTGTCTTCAGTGATGGATGAACCGAACATCCTGAGACGTCGCGGTCTTCAGGTAACATGACAGCGATGTGGTTGTTTGGAGGATGATGATGATGAACCATTGGCGACGATGCGAGCGATTTCTCTAGGATTTGCTTTGTGTGGAGGATCTGATTCGCTCTGCAGCTACAGTTTATATTTACTATGACATTTACTCTTCTCTCCATTTGATGATGATGTGCCATGTTTGTTTGGTATTTATCTCACCCTGTCTGATGAGCATTCATGAGCCCAGGCGCTGGCACCATCATGACTATAAATTGGAGTGATCATGTAGTCAAATGTGTCAATGCAGATGCCTAAACAGAAGCGATTTCACTCCCTTACATGTTTATTTTGGAGCTCTTCTTCTTGCTTGGCTGAATCTGGTTGCCTTGGTGATAGGAGCACAGAAAACAGGGGTTCCTGATCGGCAGAAACATCCCTTTAATCCCCACCATTTTTATTGCTCAATGCTGCTAAAATGAAAATAAAGAAATTGAAATTTTCTGCAGAAAATGATGAAGTGAACGCTGTTTTTGTTTGTTTGTTTGTTTGCTTTCCTCAGATCTGTTATTGTAAGAGTCGATGTGGGGTTTGTGATGAAAGGGTGTTTCCTTTCAATTACAGTGATTGGTTTCCTTTTTTACCTAATGTTCATCTGCACTTCAGATTGCAGCGCTGCCCTGTGATTATACTAAAAATGAACACCACTGAGAAATTATTCAAGGCTGACATATTGTCTCCCTCCAATCTGTTATCTTTTGAAAAAGTACCACATATTTTCTTCATCATACTGTTACAGAAATAGGTGTGTTCTAATAATTGCTTGACGCTACGCTAGTATTTAAAACCATTTTCCAATTTGTATACATTTATTCTGCTTATTTTTAAATATGATTTTTCTATTAATTAATTTCCGTTTTAATTTAGGAGTTAAGACAAAATCGGTGCTTTAAGATGGTCTTGATCACCAACTCTTCTAGTCTTACAGAGTGCCACTCTTGTTCTTCAAATTATGACTAGAGAGGGCATTTTCTGCAGTTGCCTGAGCTCAGACCCAGTAGCCATGGGCTAGTGAGGATTTATACATCCTTGCTGTTACACGAGAGGAAGACCTACTTGTCCTGCAAGAAACTAGGCCACACTTCATTTAATGATATTTACCCTCCAATGAAATAATAATAAGTGGAAATGACAGACAATGGAAACCCATTTGGACAACTGTAACACAAACCTTAGCTATTTTGTGACCATTTATGAATTTTAAAGAAAAAAACCTTCACATTCATGCCTGTATATTCTGAGAGGAGGTGTGCTTTCATAACCACAGACACCAAAATTATAAATAAATAAATAAATAAATAAAATAATAATAAAGATATCCCCTAAGTCAGGAAAATACACTGATCCACAGAGAACCCCTCCAGCCAAACAACAAGCATCACTGCTCAAGCAACAATAGCTGAAACCTGAAATTCAAAGCAGTGGAATCAGAAAAACATGAAAAAGCTATATTGTTAGAGATTAATTCAGCCTTCCCTATCTTTTCTATTGTAGAAAGAACTGAGTCTTCCTCGCAGGGGAAATGTGTAAGTACAACCAACTGGCTTTTTGTGTGCACCGTCTCTGTCTCTTTTTTTCTCCTTCCCTCCTTTTCAAACCAGACCAACCAGCTGTGAGTCACTTGTCAGCTTTGTTGTACATGCGTGCTGTATTTCACATCATCAGAGCCTTTTAAACTGGTCATGACAACTGCTTGACAGACAGAGTAGCCCCACCGCTCATGCAGGTTCTACATATACTTATAATGATGGAGAGCAAAAGTTAAGATAAGGTGAAAAAACATGTAATGTTATAACTGTGGGAAGAGCTACTGTATGGAAAGAATTTTTGCAATATGTTGGAATAAGTTTCCCCAACCTTACTGTTATAAACCTACGTCTATATCAGTTAGTCCATGCGATAATTTGTTGAAATATAGAGAAATTAAAATAAAGTTGAACAGTTTTGGTGCTAAGTGGGGCTATCTTTTTCCAACCATCATTTCCCTATCCAGAATTCACATGCAATCAGTGGATGAGTAGAGGATGAGTAGAGAGCAGAGGATTTTTTTTACACAGCTATGAGAGATTGTGTGAGTTTTACAAATCCCAGGAGTGACATGTGGACAACATAAGGGACTTTCCTTGCATCTTTGGTGAATTTAGTGTCTCACAGCCTGATTCCACTTCCTCTGAGTCAGCGCATAATAGCAAATACTAACAGTAGATAATAGTTAAATAGATAAATCATTAGTCAGTGCTCAAAAATATGTTGCTCACTGCCTCTCCAAAAGGGTATTTAAGAAAACAAGGAAATGGTCATATCAGTATGTATGTGAATTGAAGCCTTTGCTGTTCTTAATCTATATATTAATATTTCACTAGGAATGTGTCTGTGGTAATTTCTTTCATGTTATTTCCTTACCTAGAAGTCTCTATCATGTATTACAGCCTGGAGAGCTCGATTAAATTACGATGGAACAAAACTGAACTGTGGTCTCCTAATGTACTTTAATGAAAAAATAAAACACACAATACAAAATTCTCACACTGACTGAAAAGGCCACGGCTAGGCTAAGAAATGCAGTTGACCATCAAAAGCCCCAGGTCTGTAGCCCTCCTTGACTGTTTGTTTGCCAACATTGTAGCTTTACCTCGTGATGTGTTAGAACAAAATTATAGGACAACACGTGTATTAATCAGTATGTATAGTCGTGATTTTGTAATCTATAATTATTGGAAACACAAAGGTTTTATAATGAAAACAGTACTAAGGATCATGTGCTGTGCTGCCTCTCATGAATGCGGCCTTCACGGATACTCGGAAGGGTCGTAACAATTTTCTGTGTACGTTTACCATCTACTGTTTCTAAGATGGGTCAAAACTAATACATACATAAGATTGAAAATATGTATTACTCATATACGTGAGATATGTTACGATCTGTAGCTCCTTGAAAAAGGCTCCTTGAAAAAGGAGCTACAGATCGTTGCAAAACGTCCGAGAGTTCTTGAAGTCACCAACAGTTCCTCCGCCCCCCTGGCGCGCGCCGCCGCAGCTGCGCAGTGCGGCGGACGGTGCTGTTGCTGCTGGAAAGTTTGTATCACTCATGATATCTTGGCGGAGGTGTCTCTCCACAATGTCGCATTCTGGAGCAGACGGCCTGTCGGCTAGACGCTGGTGGTGAACCGGGGGGAGCAGCAGAGCGGACATGGCCGTCACAGTCGCTCCGCACCACCGAGCTGCCGTGTCCCGGGTGTGGGGTCACTTTGTCCCGAAGCTGAATGGAGTTTCTCTCTTTGGACACTGCGTACCGGCCTAGCTAAACCTCCACCGGAGAGACCGAGAAACCATGCTCCCGCTTTGACCACTGGATAGGATTCATATCTGGACTGCTTATCTCACCGCCACCACCATGTCTGACCAGAACTACTACTGGACTGTGCTGCCCAGCTACAAAACTAGTTTCGTAACCGGGGCCATGATGAAGAGATCGAAAAGGTAAAAACACCAGAGCCTGTTTTAGCAGCATTTCCTCTGTGTGTGCAGATCCACCGCAGTCTCGGCTAACCCGCCGCACACTAAAGACGCCTGGTCTGCCAGCAGTTGTCATCGGCTCCCCTCTGTCTGATAAATAACAATTTGTTGAACGTTTGTGTAGAGCTATTTGATCATTTGATCTACTGCTCGTCAGTGCTTGGTAACATTAGCCGCTCCAGCTGGGGGTGATCATGTCACTGTGGTGTCTGTGATGGCTACAGTGCCTTACTGTATGTGCCTCAAACATCCGCCCTAGTTTTTGTTTCCGACAGAGAAACGTGGCCATTGTAGACTTGTGTGTGTGTGTGTGTGTGGACAGATTGCATTGTTTGCTAGCAGCTGTCGCATAAAACGACACAAAGTCCCAGTGCCGATCGATACACTGATGTGGTTAGTGGCCCCGTAGTGTTGTAGATGTGCTTTTATCTGCGAGATAAATCTAATCAACCGACACAAAGTGGAGCAGTAAAATTTCCTTTCATGCCCTATAAACACTTGGTGTGTCTCTGGCATTCAGTGATTGACCTTATCATACTTGATGAAAGCTTCGTCATCTTGTCCTAGCACTTTTCTTCTTTCTGTAATGAAATATTTCCCAGTGACCGAAAGGTATACAGTACTGTGCTTTTAGAGGCATTAACTGCAAATAAGTGAAATAAAGGAAAAAAACAAACAAACAACAACAAAAATAAAGAAATAAAATTAAAAAAATCTATGTTGTTATCTTATGTGCTTTAGATTTCCCAGCTGCTTTAGTCGGTTGAACTACCCAATTTTTCCATGTTGGAATCATGCATCCAGTCATGTAACTCATCAGTATTCAGCTTGACTTTAAACGGAGCACAGTGATAAATTCATGCCCATCTCCATCAGTAGAAGTTGAACTTGCACTCCAGCATCTCAGTGGCCTATATTCATTAAGCTACATGCCTAACTGCAACACATGCTACAAACCACAATAGTTTGTCTCAAATATTAGCAGCCTTATCACCGTGAACTGTTGATAAAGCCAACATGTGATCAGGGTGCCATAGTGATGCTTTCATTCCATTTCACACAGGCTCTAGGGTGTGAAAAGGGTGTTTATTTTGTGATATGAATAAAATAGAGCCCTTAGAGTGTTTAATGTGGTTTGCAGCTGTGTCCTAGACATTAAAGCCAAAGTAAAGCTCTCTGGTTCTGTCTTCGTTCTGTTGCTTTGCCATTGCTTCCATTTTTTGGTTTGAGGGCCATATACTGAGTAAATCTGCCTCACCACGACCCAAAAATGTCAGACTCTATTGCCATCTGAAGCCCTCAATTTTTTTAGGTCACTGCAAGGGAGAAAGTAAATGGCATCAATGTTTCAAGGATGAAACATAGAGTATGATGAGGTTACATCCTGATTTTAGAGACCACTGAGAAAAACAATCCAACACGAAGCGCCAGTTCTAATCTGAGAACCATAGCACCAAGTGTATGGACGCATGCATAATACACAAGCAAACACAAAGTGGATATAATAGTATTTGAACGAACTGCATCATAATTACATTGGGATCTATGTTGGTGAGTCAGGGTCAGCGAATGCTACTAGTATCTGTTTGCCTTAAATAGCTCTGCCAATAACCACTTTGATATGTGACAAATAAAAAATTTCCTTTAAGAAGAAATGACTGATCTACAGCTTCAAAATAAACTGCAGAGCAGAAGTATTGCCTGCTAAATCAAAATTCATTTGCTTTGAAAAACTGGCAGCTGAAGTACTGATGTATTATTTAGAAAATGCCTGTTTGGAACATTGCATACTTCCATGGTTGATGTTTGAACCTTTGAATCTATGCAGTGGAAAAACAATCTGATCATTGATTATCTAAATATAAACAGCCCAAACAGGTCCAAATGTCAGATAAAGATTGTGTTCATCCATGGCAATGGTTCTATAATTGCACAGACAGTATGTACATAGGAGTCATGGGGTCCACTTGTTTCTAGGTATTGTTGTTTAGAAACCAGCCAAGGCATTTTCAAAGGATCACATATGCTCAATGGTACTATCAGTGATACCTCCATGTATTTAGATCGAAATATCATTCGACTATTTACATACATACATGTTTATAGCCACACATATGTTTATGTATACACACCATTACCAGTGACATATCAGTGTTTCCCTTGTTATGATCAACAATTCAAGATCATAGGTTTTGTGTGTTTAATTTTGTGACTGTTTACTGCGCTGATAACAGACTGATAGACCTCATTTGCCTCTGGGTGATTGTGTTTGTAATCGCACTACATAAGCAAATGTTTTCCCTTTACTGTTCTCATTTCTTCCCTCACAGTTCCCGAAACAATAAGAGAAGGAGTTTGGCAGTTGGGACCCCGTCGCCCACACTCTCACGACCACTTTCACCTCTCCCACTCGCTACAGGTACTTGTTTGTTAAGCTCATACTGCTGAGGCTTAGTGCATGGCATTGTTTGGAAATTTGAGTGGATGTTCATTGGTCATGCTTTTTATATATATATATATATATATATATGGTCACATAGAAAACAGGGGAAGTGAGGGTAGACGGATGAGATTAATGGGTCCATCTGTGACAGGAGGACAAATAGCTTTGTAAATGTGCCTTCAGCCTTGTGTTTTTTTGCTGCTCTATGTCACAAGACTGGTACTGGTTTCCTTCTGTCCTTCAAGTTTTTAACTGCTGCCTGATTGTAATGTGCCTACAGCATAAAGCATAAGAGTCACTGGTTTTCCTAAAAATTATAGTTTTTTTTTCCCTCACTTGGCTTCATACAGGCTATCCATTCCTTAACTCACATGTCTGATTCTGAAAAGTCATGCACTCTCTGACCTTGAAACACCAATTTTTGAAAGAGGGATTCAGGATGTGACTTTGATTTGCTTTCAAGGGCTGACATGAAAACCCTTTAGTGACCCTTTCAGGATCATGTGGTGTGCTGTGATAAACAACAGGACTCCTGGGTGTCTGCTGAAGTTGCCAAGGAAAAAGCCTAGTTATCCTCTGTGACTGTGAAGTTAGTTGGCTTTAAGATTAAATGTGGCATGAAAATAGGTGATCATGTAAGGCAAGGGCTGTCCGGTGAAGTGATTCTACACACAAATAGTCATATTCAATGTTTGCTACAGTTTATAGGCAATTCAAAGTTTGTAACATTTTTTTCTTTCCCCAGCTGGCAGCAGCCCCTCAGAAAGCCCCAGAAATGTCTCTACCAGCACCTCTGCCAATTTCCAGTTTGCCCGCAGG
Source organism: Echeneis naucrates (assembly GCF_900963305.1). NCBI lineage: Eukaryota > Metazoa > Chordata > Actinopteri > Carangiformes > Echeneidae > Echeneis > Echeneis naucrates. The sequence continues at coordinate 8,682,826 of NC_042527.1, forward strand.
TGAGAATGAACTGTTTTTAAAATTGGATTATGTCTATGTACCTTACCAGCCAGCTTACTAATGTAATATTTTCCCTGCCCAATGAAAATGAAACCATTGTATAATGCAAAGAAATTAGCTTTCATTGATTCTTCATACAAAATGTGATTTGATAAAACTGTATGCAGTTCAAAACATTACAAATTCATTCCAGTAGCAAAACAGTGACAGCGAGCACAGATGGCCAACCCTGTTCCCCAGGAGGGTTTAGCTCAACCCCACCAAAACTCATAATGACTTTAACAGAACATTAGCTTTGTTTTCTTAATGCAACCTATGAGCTTTTGAATAAAAACACAAAACTAAGCTAAAATTTTTTGTTCTATTGGAAGGAGACTTGAGATGAACGAATAGTGGACATATCGTGACTTGTGCTTTTTGGCCCTGTGTTGTAAATGAAATAGTGGACAAGCAAGTCCAACCAGCTGTTAGGCCCTGGGGCATCTTGCTGCACATGCATCTTGGCATTTGTCAAGCCAATTAGGGCAACAGGTCATTGCACAAAGTCCTTGCTTAGGGCTCCGGTGATTATGGTGTAATGCTGCAGAGCTTGTCCTGTTATTATGCTTCTTGCAGGAGTTTATGTGCATTTAGAGTAACAGTCGACAGGCGCTCTGGCCCACAAGCAGAAAATAGTTTGTTATTGATATGATAGTAAGGAGATTCTGGGATTAAAAATTGCAAAATGTTTGCTCATTTTGAAGCATGTAGTTGCAAGTAAAAATATATAGATGCTTCAAAAATGCATTTCTCTCTCATTGCATGTACTCTAAATGTATATGCTGCTTATCTGAATGTGGTAGGAATTAGCTTTTGATGTTGCAGTGCAGTATAGCATATTGCACCATAAGCTCAGGGACGGAGAGGCAATGTGTCCTGATAAAATTGCTCTGCAAAAACCTGAATGACTCATCTAAATTTATTGAAACCTTTTAAGCTGCCAGTGTGTAGACAGATGCTGTGACTGCATTTTTGATAACTCCACTGAGTTTATTTGTTATTCACACAAGCTGTATTGCCTTCCTGTTTGTGCAAATTTTTTTTACATAAACATTGAATAGCCGAGCACATAAGATCCATCCATGCAAAAAAAAAAAAACAAAAACAAATAAATCAAGTATTTCAATACAAATGAAAATGTGTTCAGGAACTATCCCATGGATGAGACATAATCATTTAGTTGCAGCTCCCTCATCACCATTTAAAATTATTTCTTTTCTAGCTTTGGAATATGGGGATTACCAAACCTTTATCTGGTAGTATTGCCCTTTGGACCCCAGGAATTGATTCTAACATCAATTTAAAACCTTCTTTTTAATCTTAACTTGTACCCCCTTAAGCCTTAAAGGATCTTAATACAACAAGCTAGTGTCAATCATTAAGGCTTAAATAACAGTGGATGGTATACATATCGGATATGGACCAGATGAGAAAACACAAAGTCTAATACACCTAGGTGATCCTCTGATCTCAAGGCACAGCAAATCTCTGAACCATCCAATTTCACTGTCACCTCTGATTTAGCTACTTTCCCCCCCAAGAGCTGGTTTCTGTGAGAAAACATTTGACCACCATTGCCATTGAGAATCAGTGAGAGAAATTGGGCCATATCCCCAGAGCTTCATGTTGGATGGAAAAGTAGAGGGGCAATGGCAACACTGTTACAAATGGAAATTTGCCAAATAGGGGTTGAGTTTTTTTCATGTGCAGAGGTCTGGCTGGGTGCCTTGTGATATACATGTCTGCACTGATTAGAGGTATTTTGTTTATTTGTGTCTAGTCATAAGCTAAATGTCTGTGGGTGTCAGTGCTACAGTATGATCGCAGCTTGGCAGCTTGTGTTCTTCAATAGCAGCAGACTTCCACTGCCTGTGAGCTGTGAATGACAGACAGACTTAATAACATCAAAACCTTCATTTCCTTTCTCACTTTATCTCTCAACCCTCCCCTCTTCTTCTCTGTATCTCTCCTCTTCTCTATTGGCATCTTCTGTTTTTTTTATATTGTGTAGCCAACTGGCCCGTACTGAAAGGTAAGAAAATTGCAAATGTTCTCCTTAAACTTGCATGAGAAGATTTTTTTTTTTTTTTATAAGATTCATAGGTAACAAAGCAAAGTGAAGATTAATACTGAACAGTATGCTTCTGTTTTGTTTCTGTAGAGCGGATGGGCGAAGGTGGTCTGTGGCATCAGTTCCCTCATCTGGATACTGTACAAATGCACCCAGTTCATCAGTATCTGTAAGATGGATTTATTTCTGTGTGTCAATGTCTTCTTTTTCTGTTGTCTTCATGTAATCACCATGTTACCATTATATTTCAGGCCTGTCTCCCCGCCTGTCTGTCAGATATGCAGGATAGGCAAAAATAAGCCTTGGCTTCAACCTATTCCTTTTTCGGTTACAGAGTTCTGTAAAATTTTGTTGTGAGAAAATGTTAAGTGCAAGTATGAATGATAATGTTGTGTCAATCGATTGCATGCAATTTAAGTATTGTATATTGTAACCAAAGTGAACTATTAATTCATATTCAACAACTCCCCAGACCGATGAGAGAATTTAGCCTCCATCTACTCTCTGTATCCACTGGTTTACAATGCCAGGGTGTCTTACATCTCATCATGTTAGTGTAGGTGTTACAAGGAAATAAATTAGCAGATAAAGGGTAACTTATTTATAATACACGCCTTATGGAGTAAATCATTTCATAAAAGTGTCCACAACTGGACCACATTTTGATTGTGCAAGTATGCTTAATGTGCAGTCTTATCATCTTGTGTTATGGAAGTTTAAAGTGTTGCTCTCTCTCTCTAGATTTAAGATAGAAAACATGTTTTGTTTCACATTTTGCCTCACAGTGTTTATACACTTACATGCCTGTTAAGTAATTAGATATCATTGAATGCTATATGTATCCTACAGGCTAGCAGAAGTGTGAGACTTAAGAGCAAAATGATTCACTCCTTCAACCCTTGCCTCTCCCTGTTCTGTAACACTTAGCCCAGCTTCCTACCTGAATTCTTGTCACATGTTGATTGACCGTTGTGAGTTTCCATCTTGCATTTCACCTTCCTGGTTAGTTAAATGGAAGAAGCTTGCTCAACAAAGTTCAGAAGGAAATATCTTTGCACTGCTGCCAGGCTTCTTGAGCTTTTAATCACAACCTCGATGGGGTAGTTACTAATCTAAAATTTACTAAAAAATACTAATGATCCTTTGGATGACAGAGAAGTGGTCTATGCTTCTGACATTATTAAAAAATGTAAATACTTTCCATGTGTGGTGAGTGACATGGGCCTCCTGGCAACTTTGGAGTCTTTGAATTTAATATGCCATTTGAATAACTGGCACACTTGTTCAAGGCACTCTGAAAATGTTTCAGGCAGATGGAAAACAATATTACATGACTGTCTTATCAACCATATTGTCAGCAGCAGTTAATTTGTACAAAACAGCTGACTGGAACTGAATGTTGAATCCTTTACTGACTCAGCCATAACAGGATACATCCAGTGATGATGCATCCCTCCATTATTGCCCTTCTTTCATACCTTCCACTGCAGAGAGGAAATGGGGATGAATCCCTAGATGGCTTTCCCACAGTCATTTCCTGGAATGAAAAATTTCATTTCTCAACATTGTGCATTTTCTGGTTTAATGTAACAAAAACATCCTCAGTGGTTGGAAAATCTACAGTATGGTTAATGTTTAACCATGTGGCCATCCTTATTAAATAAATGACTTCATGCCATGACTTGACCTGGCCCTTCAAACAGAGGGAAAGTACAGGAATAATGAATCTAATCATTAAAATAATATAGGTCTTGTTGAAAAGCGTAGTTTCTTTTTCCTGTTCCCAGAAAGGCCTGTACAGCATTTCATTTGGCTTTCTCGTTTGAGAGCATGCTGAATTGCCCAGCTACACCCATCAGTTATTTGTTGAAGGTTTCTGTGGTGATTATCTTGAGATTTTGGCTTCAGAGTCATTACTGAGGCTGCAGTCAGTTGTAGAAAAACAATATCCAGCTCCTCTGTCACGACAGCAATTCTGTATGGTAGACCACATGGCTCGGAGACGGTGAGGTCAGCCCTCTTCACACAATGCCTCTTTCAGGCCCTCCGTCAGTGAGGTCTTTATACTACTCTCACTCGATTCTGTCATGTCTCCAGTTTCCTCCTCAGGGTAACTTGCCCCGCCCCCCTTTTCTTATCGCCTATTTTCTCTATCTTTCTTGCTTTTTGTGCTTTCATTCTTTACCCCGCTGTTGTTTTTGCACTTTTTCCCCCTGTGAGGCTTTTCTCCTTTGCTCATCTTTCAGTGAAACCCTAGATCCTAGCCAGATGGGAGTTGTCATAGACTTAGGCTGTGCACATGACACATTTTGACTTGGGAGAAATCAAATGCATGCATGGCCAACACAACAGCTGTTGCATTCGTCTGCAGGGCAGGCTGCAACTGGAAAGAAAAGGCCCTGCTTCAGGAGAGCAGGACATTAAATGTCACAGAGTCCCTTTATTTCAAAGAAAATATTTATGATGTCTTACTTAACAGCAGCCTTTGTCGGCATGGCCTTATTTAGCGTTAAATCTAATTCAAGTCTGTATCAGAACATGAAAACCTTTAAGACTCAGGGCTAACAGGATGATGAGTGAATGTTAGAGAATAGTGGTGAGACTCCTATCAGAGGAAGCCTTTTATCACAGGATGTTATTTGATCAAAGCTTCAGAAGAAAATTCACACATACAGTAGAGTACAGTAAATGTGAAAATAAAAGTAGACAAATATAAATAAAAAGGGTGCTTGGCCACTTACCAGTTGACTGAATTTATTACATATTAATACTGAGTTCTGCTACTTCTTTCCCACTTTTCCATTTCTCTCGACAATGTCATTCCTGATTTTTCCCCTTTGTGCTTTTCCCTCCCAGTCTTCTTCTTCCCAGGAGTTGTTGCACCAATTGCCCTTCCAGCCCACACAAGATGATCTCCACTTCCTGTTCAAACATTTCCGGAGTACAGAGAGTGTGGCAGATGAAGAAGGGGCACACCCCTTGCCGCCTGTCAGGCTCCGCTCACGTAGTCTCAGGTATCTTGAAATCATATGACAATTAGTTTACTGTTAACTGCTTTTGTTACATTTCGATAACTGTATTGTAGCCTACTCCACTGCACCAAAAGGAGAGATGATTTCATTGAATATTTTTAATTTGGTTGGGTGGAAGCAAAGAGCCAGACTTCTCCTGTCTAAGGTTATAGGTTTATATAAGGGAAGACAAATGCAATGCAGCTGACATTGCTATTACTACTACTGTATGCCCTGTACTGCTATAGCTTGAAAGTGGAAAATTCTGCCTTATTAATTGAAAATGTGAACTGTGCAGCTCTCAAAAAGTCTGCTGCCTTCTGAAACTTAAGCATATAATCACCCTACCTTGTGGAAATGTCCCTCCATTACACAGCTGTTTATAAAAAGATGGGTTTAAAGTGATTTAATGGGAGACAAAATTAGCTGCACTGCGGCAAATGAAATGCCTGCAGTAAGTGTCAATGTGCTACTTATTAGCAGAGTTGGTAACAGAAACAGAAATATGTAATTTCACAAAGAAATTTTGTTTCTTGGCATCTTTCATGTATGATTGTAAATATACCAAAATAGGCTTGGATGAATTGAAAATAGTAGAGTAATTATTTTATTTGGAAAAAGTGTCTGTACTGGTTACTGGTAGTGCCTTGGATTAGACTGTACTATTTCCTCATCAAACAAACCCTGTAAATAGCCCTGGTCGTGAGTAGGTATGAGGTTGCTGGCAACGGCTATGTTAGGTTGTGAATGGTGTAGGGCATATCTTGATGTGGTTGGTTTTTTTTGAGTGACATGTTCCTGCTTGTGCCACATACTCGTGTATACAGTACAGAAACAGAAAAGTTGTCAGAAAAGGTTGAAAATCAAAATATTTCTACTAATCTAGGTATACAGAAGTAGTGATGTATATTGCTTGCAGGAAAGACTTGTGTATAAGTGTTATGCAGGTATTTATCCTTATCCAGGATAATATTTTTTTGTAAGTTTTTTAATGATTTAGCCTAGTTAACTTTTTGTTTGATTGTTTATACACAACAAAATTTCCTAAATGCAGACATATTTTTACTTTCACCTGAATCGTTAATGTGGCCTCGGGCTCATTTGGTATGCAACAATGAAACATGAGACTCCACAAATTGTGAATACAACTGAAGTGTTGGCCTGCTGATTTTATTACAGCCACGCAACTTACATATAAATTACTGCTCACACGATAGAAATAGATGACTGAGAAGAGATCTTGCTGCTCCAAAATAACTCCAGAGGGCATGTAAAGCATTTCTTATCACCCTCAAATATTTTTCAAGGGGTTAACAGTTGCTTCAAATAAAACCACACTGCATGTGCAACTGCTGCTTATTCAGAAATAGTAAAGTGCTTGTCACATGTCGATATTGTTATTTGTAGCATGTGATGTATAGGAGCAGCCAGTATCTATTTTAAAAACTGTGATGACATTTCATTGATTTGTAAAGTGTATGGATGGTTTTAAAGGTTCGCTCTTGTAACTGAAGCCTGCCAGTTTAACAGATGTTGTCATAGATGCTGCAGATGAGAACCTGATCTGAATCACATCAGTGTCATTCTGGAACATGCTGTGTTTACAATTTCAGAAGGCCATAAACACTTCAGTTTGTAATTTACACCTAAGCCAGTTAGAAATGTTGTGTAGCTTTATAACATTTTATGACTGACATAATTTCACAGCTTCAGTGTATCATTGTTGATATTTAAAAGGCCAATTATTTACATTCTAACATGCTGCTATAATATCAGCCTCTGCCGTCGCTTTTCCATTCCTAATTCAGTTTGAAAATTTGTTCCCTTTTTTATTTTATATGAGTCACATTTGTGTCAATATTATATTAATTCTATCTTTTTAGAAAAAAAAAAAAAAAAAAAAAGATGTTCCGTTGTATTTCTGATCTGTTTGGCTCTTTTACATGGTGCTAATCCAGTCCAGGGCGGACCCGTGGAACATTTGACAATGAGATTGTCATGATGAATCATGTCTACAAAGAACGCTTTCCTAAGGTATAGTCTTTGTATTTATGGACTGTTTCTTTGCCTTCTCTCTTTCTGTCTATTTTACAAAACACCTTCAGTTTTGTTAATGTATCTGCATACAAAAGGGTGATCTAAAAATATATGATTTTTTTTTTTCTTTTTTCCTTTGAAATAGAAACCAGGACAGCAGATTTTAACGCTCTTGGCAAAGTCAAAATCTTGATCCAGTCACTAAGGGGATTTAAAGATTTTGTGAACACAACAATGCTGTCAATGTTTTAAACGAAGTCTTCTATCTTGGTTGTTTCCTAGGCAACGGCCCAGATGGAGGGTCGGCTGCTAGACATCATTGCAGAGTGCTCCCCAGGCACTGCTCTGCCCCTGGCTGATGGTGTGCTGGGATTCATTCAGCACCAGCTGGTTGAGCTTGCCAGAGACTGTCTAGATAAGTCCCAGGAAGGCCTGGTCACCTCCAGGTACTTTGTGGAGCTACAGGAGAAGCTGGAGAAGTTGCTGCATGAGGTGGATGTTTTGTTTCTTTTTTGTTTTGTAAACCTTCCATAAATGATTTGAATAAATCCTGAAATAACATCACATGGGTTTATTTCCTTTTTAGCTCAGACTTCTTTCTGTGACATTGCATGCTAGTCTGTATCTACACAGATTAAAATTGTTTGTTTGACTCGTTCAGACATGATGCTGATTCCGGTTCATTTCCAAAAGTTGGAGTTGTCATTTTGCATTATTACATGGATCAGTGAAGTGGTCAAGTGTTTGATTTTGTATTTATTATGTAATATTTCCACCAACGATTTCACTGCAGCAAACGGTGTCTCCAGCAAAATAGATTACTGCCTCTTCTGCAGACTTTCTCTTTTTACCCAGGAAGTTTGATAATTTAACATGGAACTCATTTAAGCACTACCACAATTAAAACTGAATTCAGTATATTTTATTTACATCCAGCATGCTACTAACTTTGTTGATGCTACAGACCAACAAGGATAGCTACATTTTGTCTGAGAGTTATCTAAACCACACTTCAGTAAATATGTGTCTTGGCCCAGGAAACTATTTCCCAGCTCTTGTGGTTGTATATTAAAATGTTTTAATTTTTGCCTGTACTAACTTGTCACTGAAACTTACTGCTTTGAATTTATGGTTGCTATTTCATAATGGAACAAGCTAATATTTTTGCTGGTTTGACAGAGGACGATGTGGTTACAAATTATCAGCTGGTTAACCTGAACTCACCACCTATGCAGCTGACATTCTGAATATGTTCTTTGATGAAGGCGTGGCAATGTTAGACTATGATACGAGGACAATGAGAATTAAACTGAGTTTGCAAGTGTGTGTGTGTGCGCGTGCGTGTAATTTATTAATCTGCAAAGCATTGAGCAGAAACAAGCGTCGATGCAATATGTCTAAACCAGCCACAGTCCCTTAAATTAAAAATAGATATCATTATATGATGATAAAACAGATGCTGAAAGTAATGTGAAGCATAGCAAAGTGCAGAGGGCCTCTGTGGTGAGCTGTGATGCCTCATGCTTTGTATCAATTGGATTAAGTTACAGGAATAATCCATTACCCTTTGTCCTTCCATAATCAGGCATATGAGCGTTCAGAGAGTGAGGAGGTGACCATCATCACTAAACTGGTCAAGAAGATTCTGATCATCATATCCAGGCCTGCCAGGCTCCTGGAGTGTCTGGTAAGCCTTTTTTTTCCAGGCAAAGCAGTGATTATATGTAAAAGAGGAATATCAACATCATGTTCACACACACAGTATGTGACAGATGATTCACATGCACTGATCACTTGCTGTACTTTTTTGCAGTAATTATAGCAAGTACTGGCATTGGACAAGTCTGACTAGTTTGATAAAGTCTTTTCGAGCTTTAGTTCCTCATGTTTTGTTTATTATAGGTGATAGCTGATAAATGAAGTTGACAACTTTAAAATTAGCCAATTTACCTTTCCTAGTAAAGGTTTCTTTTACTTCACATGTCTATTGTGGGGACTACATTCTTGTTGCAACAACATTTTGCATGGTAGATATTATCTTATTTACTTTATTGGATCAGACTATAATAATTCTGCTCTAGATTCCGTAGCATATGTTTTCTGTTTTCTTCCTGCTGGATAGTTGGCAGGTTTTCTAATTGGTTATTTCCTGTTTAGCACTATCCTGTACTCTCTTGGAAATCAAGGCTACTTTCCCTTCGCTGGGCAGAAGCCATAGTGTTCCATATTATGTAAAAATGCAGTAAAAGTTGTTTTGTTTTGTTTTTCTACAGGAGTTCGATCCAGAGGAGTTTTACCAACGTTTGGAAGCAGCAGAGGGTCAAGCGAAAGTGGGCCACGGCATCAAAACAGATATTCCCAGATACATCATCAGCCAGCTTGGCCTCACCAGGGATCCCCTCGAAGGTGCAACATTTATACATTTCCTCTCACTTGAACTGCACCTTATAATGTTATTTGTTGATTTGAATATTATTGTTGTCATGGTCATTAGAGCATGATTTTATTATGTTTCTGTGTTTACTTTCTCCAAGTGAGCAGCCTTTAAAAATTACTTTCTGTTGGTCATTATATTTAGGAAAATCCATTTCCAGAATTATACCACCACAATCAATAAAAACACAATTTTCATAAAAGAATATAGTTACATAAAGACTATAAAAAGCTAAATCTTTTCTGTTTGAATAAATTTTATTTTTCGTATTTCATGGAAACATCAAAACATTTCCACAACCAATCTACATATCCACACTGCTTCCCACAGTAATATCATGCATAGCCATGCCCCCTTTAACTGAATTAGATGCCATTAATCAACTGAGCTTGCATATTATAAACAAATAAATAAAAAAAGAAAGAAGAAAACAAATCAGCCACAAATGCCGTGATGTGGCTGATTTTGTTTTATGAGGCATCATTAGTGAGTTAGTGTAATGGCAGATATTGCAGAGTAAAAATTCATTGTTGGCATTGGTGCTGATTTAAGATGAGTTTGAACTGTGTGTCTGACACTGTCACAGAGATGGTCCATCTGGAGCAGACAAGCCCAAGTCACAGGTCAGCCAGCAGAGAGTCTGAAGACACTGGCGAGATTACACCTACACAGGTAGAGGCTTACACTGAACAGTCAAAACTTTTTGTTTGTACATAATAAACAGTGGTTAAAGGAATCAAAATATTAAATATTATGGAGTTGAGTAAAACACCACTGAGGGAGACTGCTTGAATAGGAAAAACATTTAAGGGCTAATTTCAATACTTCTTACAACAGGGAGACAGAGAATTCTCTCACAATGAAGTCATGAAGTGCATGTAATCATGCATCAGTAATGCAGCATTTAAGTTCTTGTTATTTTTCCATCTCTTTTTTTGGACATGTGGGATTCAGACCCGGGCAGCTTGTACCCCTCCTCGTAGGAAACCACTGGAGAGTGACTTTGAGACCATCAAGCTCATTAGCAATGGCGCCTATGGGTGAGTAAGACGGAATTTGTTCATTCAACTGACTCAGTCCCTTTGTGAATGCTGAACAGTGCCCAGTAAAAGCAGAAAAGAAACTGAAATGAGGATGTGTTTATACAGTTTGTGTGCGCAGCTTTATTCCTGATCTGTACTAAAAGCCTCTGAAAAGCCGCTCTTATAGCATCCACAAAAAACTAAGTGAAAATTAACAATCATAAGTACTTAAAAAAAAAAAAAAAAAAAAAAAAGAAACAACACATACAAACAAGATCTTGAGACAATGGTTTTGGGACGGATTACTGGTGTGAAATTTTAAGGACTGGATAGGCATTAATAATGGAATGGCTGTCCAAGGAAAACCATATACAAACCCAAAATTTAAGTTAGAATATTCCCACTTTGAATCGATCGATGAAACATTCAAATATTTTTTGATGTTTAATATTGCACACATATGTAGCTAAATTACATTCCATTCCAGTAAATCAATATTGTGAATTTGAGTTTCCGGAGGCTTTGAGGGCAGAAGAAATTCCCAGGTGCATGTCACCTCTAAACCATCATCTATGTTTGTTTATAATATCAATCTTATTTCCTCTTCCCTCCATCCTTAGGGCTGTTTTTCTGGTTCGCCACAAGGAAACTCGTCAACGATTTGCCATGAAGAAGATCAACCGGCAGAATCTGATTCTTAGAAACCAGATCCAGCAGGTTTTTGTGGAGCGAGACATCTTGACCTTTGCTGAAAACCCATTTGTGGTATCTATGTTCTGCTCATTTGAGACACGGAGGCACCTCTGTATGGTCATGGAGTATGTGGAAGGTAGGATAGGTTTGAATATTGGATGAGTACTGGGGTTGAGGTATAATGTATGCCAGAGCTTTCCAAAACTATGAAATACATATTTAGTCTAGTTTTTCACAACCACAAAGGTTAAATAAGGAGTCCTATATGGAAATTTTCATCATGTTGGCTTCTTTTCTGCTTTAAGGTGGGGATTGTGCAAACTTATTGAAGAACATTGGTCCTCTCCCTGTGGACATGGCGCGGATGTATTTTGCAGAGACTGTCCTGGCGTTGGAGTACCTTCACAACTATGGCATTGTACACAGAGACCTCAAACCGGACAAGTGAGTTTTTGGGCAATAAAGAACAGTCCCATCCATTTCACATTTTTCATCCCTTTTATCATTCCTTTAATGCCATGTCTAATTTCTTTAAAGCTTTCAGTAGGGTTTGCTATTATTATTTTATTATTTATTATTATTATTTTTTTATACAGACAATAAGTCCTTCTGAAGTTGGAGCAGAAGTTCCTGAAAAGCTCAGCCTTTGATGTTATATGATTTTTTTTTTTGTAGTTTGTTAATCACCTCCATGGGACACATCAAGCTGACAGACTTTGGATTGTCAAAGATTGGTCTTATGAACATGACCACCAACTTGTATGAAGGACACATTGAGAAAGACACCAGAGAGTTCATTGATATACAGGTTTGTCTCTTCTCATTTAGTTGTCCATTGAATTATTGTGTTACGTGAGTGACATTAACATTAATATCAGTGCTCCTTCCCCTTTTTTGTGTTCCCTTTCTACAGGTGTGTGGGACTCCAGAGTACATCGCTCCAGAGGTGATTCTAAGGCAAGGCTATGGAAAGCCTGTGGACTGGTGGGCCATGGGAATTATCCTCTATGAGTTCCTAGTGGGGTGTGTGCCTTTCTTTGGAGACACCCCAGAACAGCTTTTTGGTCAAGTGGTTAATGGTGAGACAGCTTTGCATCTATCAGGAAATTGTTATAGTCAACTTTTCCATTCAGGTTTAGCTTTTTGTTTTTTTTGTTTTTATTTGTTTTTAGAAAACATTCCATTGCCTTAAGTTTATGCATGGGAGAATTTATATCCTGTCATATTGGTATGTGCCTCTTATTCAGATGACATCATCTGGCCTGAAGGGGAGGACGCTCTGCCAGCCGATGCTCAAGACCTTATCACTAGACTGCTGAAACAGAGTCCTCTGGAGCGTTTGGGAACAGGTTGGTGACAGCATGACGGATGGAGAGTGGGTGGACAAGTCTCTCTGGAATAGGGGCCTGCTAGCACACCAGTTTGTACAGAACTCTAACCATCTGCTGGCCAATGAGAGGCACATACAGAGTTTCTTTTTACTGTTACCTGTTTGGTTTTGGGGCCAGTGATGGCATGTGGTGTTTTACTGGAGCAGGATAATATCAAAGTAGTCAAATGTAAAGTTTAAACACAGTTTAACTGGCACACTTACCTAAAGCATAAAGTACATTTCAGCTCTGTTGTGCAATTTTCTAGCTGTACGTACTACAGTAGATGTTGCTCATCTTGCATAGTTTGTTTTTACTTAGCTTTACAAAGCTGTAATCATGATGGTGTTAAAATATTGAATATGAATAAGGCAACATTTTCAGTTAGTAACTATTATGTTAACTGATTAATGGTTTCAGTAGAGCCAAAAATGCTGGTGATTCCAGGTTCTTAAATGTGAAAAACACAGCTTTTCTTAGATCAAATCAAATCTTTTGAATTTCAATGTTTGGGTCAGGATGAAAGTCATTTGATGAGAGCGGCTGGTTCTTTGAAACCTTGATAGCTCTGAGGGGAAACAGTCTTATCATTGAAACAAAGCAATGTATTAGGTCAAAACAGACACTGCTCACATTTTGGCCAAGGAGTAGTTGCAAATGAGGGTCTCATGTCAATCTCTCCTGTCTCATTTCTTCTGCAGGAGGAACCACTGATGTGAAGGTGCATCTGTTCTTTCTGGGACTCGACTGGAATGGACTTTTGAGGCAGAAAGCTGAATTCGTACCTCAACTAGAGACAGAGGAGGACACCAGTTACTTTGACAGTATGTGGATTTGTGGACCGAAAGGATAAGAAGGAGGAAGGAAGGATAAAATCTGTATTGCCAGTTTTTAAGAGTCATTGTCATTGCCCACTACAGCCCGATCAGAGCGCTACTGTCACCTTGGCTCAGATGAAGATGATGAAACCAATGATGATGAGTCTTCTCTGGAGCTGCGACAGTTCTCCTCTGTGGCCCATCGTTTCAGCAAGGTATTTCTTCTTGCTGATTCTGACACAGCCTTGATTGTTCCACAATATCAAACCCCATAATGTATATGGAAATAAATTGCATACAGTCTGTGATTATAATGGTGTGAATTCTCATGCATGACAAGATGATGTGCAAAGATTCACCATGCTGTCTGCTTAAACTGCAGGTGTACAGCAGCACAGAGCATCTGTCCACCTCCACGCCGTCCAATCAGAGCCTGTCATCATCAGAGCGAAGCCACAGTGAGGAGAAGGAAGACCGGTGGGAGAGCAGGGGGGTCCTTTCCCCTTGTGACAGGGAAAGGCATTTGGCCAGTGGAGACAGGAGGGCAGATGGACACAGGGGGAGGTAAGAGTTTGGCACAGGTGACAGTGGTATCCGTGTTATGAGGGGAAAAATAAAACATGCGTCTGACCCTAGCTTTTTTTTTTGCTACAAATTTTATGAGTGATTTGACATGAAAATATAATATGGTGAAACCTTGCGTGGAATATGACTGAAGTCATGTGGGGAACAGTATCACCCCACATATATATTTTTTTTAAATGGTGTTTTAATTTGTGCTTATAATCATGAATTGAACTTGTGTTTCTCTTTGCAGCTTGCGTCCTCGTGCTTCTTCCAGTTCTTCGCAGTCAGAGCGTAGTGCCAGCCCCCTAGTGATGAACAGCACTCAGAGCCTTGACATCATGCCTCGCTTCTCCATCTCTGCAGAAGAGGAGGGTAAGACTGATAAACAGATGTGTATTATCTGCCCCTGTCATTTTACAATGGTGCTAAGTCTCTTCACTTCATGATCATAGATGGGATGGTTTCCAACCTGCGCCGCATTCGCCTCCGGAGCAATAGCACAGGTACCAGGCCGTCATTCAGGAGAGGGGCATCCCGACGCATTGCCCATCAGCTTGAGACTCCGGAGAAGCCCAGATCCCCGGCTGGCAAAGTCCCAAAGTCTGCCTCTGTCTCTGGCCTCTCGCTCATCATCACCCCAGGTAAACAGGATGATTAATAATCTATGCATATGAATTCACTTTTTAGCAAAAGTTTCATCCAAAATCCTTAAAATAAGTCTTTTAGAGGAGCTGTTGTAATCCAACTATATTTGCCAAAGCCATTCATTTGCTTAATTTGTTTACAGTGCCATCTACAGCCTGAACCAGTGTAATTTGTACGAGAAACATATGATCCATACATACTAGAGTTCCAAAGATAACTGTTTAACTAAGAATCATTAATGGTAGAATTTCCTCAATCTGTAGCAGCATTATTATTATTATTTTTATTATTGTTGTTGTTGTTGTTGTTGTTTGGTAGAATAATTTTTATTAAATACTGAAAATGTGCTGGAGGTGACTACTATTGCCAAACACTCATCTGATGACTTTTCTAATCATACTTCTTCCTGATCCAGATGACTCAGGGGGTCCTCCCACGAGCCCCAAATCTTCATTGTCCCTGTCGTCCAATCCTTCATCCAGAGATTCGTCTCCCAGTCGGGACCTGAGTGTCAACATCAGCTGTCTCAGGCCGCCTGTGGTCATCCACAGCTCTGGAAAGAGGTTTGGCTTTGCTCTGCGAGCAATCAGGGTCTACATGGGAGACAGTGATGTCTACACCGTCCATCACATGGTCTGGGTATGTGTCTTTATTTCAGGTGTAGCTGGGTGTCCTAATCATGTATGAAATAATTATACTATAGTTAGCAAATCTAATGTGTTTTATATGACTTGTCTAAAATGTACATGAATGGATTTAAATTTTCACTTGTTCCTCTGAGAAAACGGAACACTTCTAGTTATTAGGTAACTTCTTCTATCGTAGTAATGGCTGATTAGATAGTGGCTTGACCAGAAGTTGTGTGTGTTTCTGTGCATAGTGTGTTGAGGAGGGCAGTCCAGCACACGAGGCAGGATTAAAGGCTGGTGATCTTATTACTCATGTCAATGGGGAGTCGGTCCAGGGACTGGTCCACACCGAGGTGGTGGAGCTCCTGCTCAAGGTAATTTGGCTTGTTAATGAGAATAGCTTGAATTAAATATAATTTAATGTGTCTCCTGCTCATCAACTGAAGATAGTCTACAGTGTCTTGTTGGTTTGTGCCAACTTGTTCTTAAGCATATTTTCAGTTTGTGGCTCTCCTCTGCTTTGAAGACAAGTGTTTATAGTAACAATATGTTTTAAACAGAGTGGCAACAGAGTGACCTTGCAGACAACTGCACTGGAGAACACTTCCATCAAGGTGGGTCCTGCCAGAAAGGCGAGCTATAAAGCCAAGATGGCCCGGCGCAGCAAGAAGAGCAAGAGGAAGGATGGACAGGACAGGTACATGAAGAAAGCATCAAGTCAATATGTGTTTAACTTAAGCTTAATATTAGATTTGAGATGGACTTCACACTGACAATGACTACAATGAAGCACATTTTTATTCTGTCATCTTTTTTTTTTTTTACTTTGTAGGATTTAAGGGGTTCATTAGATAATCCTGACAAAATGTATTCTCCAAAATGCCAGTAATATAAAATTTTGTTTAATCGATCATAGTTACGGAAATTGCCCTTGATTGTGGTTAAGAGTTAGGGTGCTAAAGTTTGTTCAACAGTGAGGGGAGGAAAAAAAAAAAGGTATTTGGTATACACCAAATTCAGGTTTGACACCTGTTTCTGTTTTTTTGCAGCAGGCGAAGAAGCATCTTGAAGAAGCTGACTAAGCATACACCTCCTCCGCCCATGCAGAGCAGTCGGAGTTTCTCCTCGGGGTTCCACCAGTCCTCCAGTGACAGCCTGTCTGGTTCTCCAACACAGAGTCTCTCTCCTGGGCCTTCCACACCTTGTCGCTCCCCTGCTCCTGACCATTCTGGAGGTATCTGAGGATGCTTTGGATCACTTGCTGTGTAACCAATTTCTTTGGTTGCTTTGTGGTTGTCTTTTTTGAGAAAAAAATACAATGTTATCTCTCTCTCTTTCTACCAGATTCAAGTTCCTCTCCTTGCTCAAGTTCCCCAAACTCACCTGTACCACAGGCCCGCCCCAGTTCCCTACATGTTTTGGGTCGCTACACCAAAGCAGGCCGCTGCAAGTCAACCAGCAGTATTCCTCCTTCCCCATTGGCCTGTATCCCACCTCCCCAGCCCATCTCTCCTCAGTGCTCTCCGTCCTGTATGCCTAGTCACCCAAAATCCCTGCAGGGCTTCCATGGGAAAACACTGTCCCCTCCCACTATTGCCCGCCATTCTGTGCGTCCCCGCAGTGCGGAGCCACCCCGCTCGCCGCTCCTCAAGAGGGTGCAGTCAGCAGAAAAGCTGACAGGGGACAAGACGACTGGAGGTTACCATGGAGAAAGAAAGGCCTACAGTACCCGGCGCCACACCATGGAGGTGCCGCTGTCCGAGGGAGAGGGGCTTGAAGATCTGGAAGGGCACGCTGCCACTGGGTTTGTGTGTGTTGGTGAGCATGGCCGTCAGGGGTTGTACATTGGAGGGCTGAGAGGCCACCAGGACATACCTAGTGGAGGCAGTGAGCACCATCGCTCTACTGCTTCGCCACAGCACCGTGGAGGCAACCACCACCCTAAGGAGGTGGTGGTGATGAGAAAGCTTGCTCTGTCAGAACGCAGGGACTCCTTCAAAAAACAGGAGGCCGTGCAGGAGGTTTGTTTTGATGACTTGGAGGAGAGGGAGGCGACACCAAGCCCCACTGTTCCTGTCGCACAGCCGAAGGCGTTCAAAGCATCGTGGACCAACTCAGTCCAGGCAGAATCCACTGTGAGATTGGAAGGAAGAGGATCACAGGGTACAACAGCACAGAAAGCCAAGTCAAAAGACAAAGAAGGGTTTTAGTTTTTCATTTTGACAGGGGGGAGAGGTCAAAAAAAATCTTTCACCTCATACTATAATGACACTTGAAGGCCTTGCATGTGTCCAAAAAACTGTGACTAAGTCCCAAAAAGATCATAAGCAATTGCGAGAAGATGGAAGAACAATTTAATTTCAACGTGTCTCAGTAATATATGCAGCCTGCAACACTGTTAACAGAATGACGGCCAAACTGTGTTCATTTCCTAGTTGCTTGTTTCTTCTCTCAGTTCTCATATCACTGTGGCACCTGGAACTTGATGTACTTTGTAAATGTTTTTTGTTTTAAATGAAGAAACTTATTTATGACTTTTTATGCTCATCTTGTTTTTTTAGTTGTTGAAAATTCCTTGGATGCTGTTCTGTTCAGGAATTGCACAAAAGAACAAGCCACGCAAAAAACCTCTCTGTGTAGTTTTACAGTAAGAACAGAAAAAAGGAGGTTTTGTCAGTCAGTACCACACCACCTTTCATTTTTATACACCGCAATGCCTGTCTACAACTGGCTTTTGTGTTGTCCCAATTATAAATACCCAAATCCCAAACTATAGCGCTTGGCCTGCAACATATAATGTATTGTAGAATTTGAAAGATATTCTGTGCTGCCTTGCAGAGAACAAATTTAATCATGCAATTTGTGGTGGTGAACATTTAGATTCATTGATTCTAAAGACAGACTTTTAATCATATTATAAAGGACAAAACACCAAAAGACTTGGAAATTTAGCAATGGTGCCAAAGCATGGTTTACCCATAGGAGAAGTTTTAGAAGAGGTACTCTAGTTGTACATTAAAAAAGCTTCATGCATGCATGGGTTTACCTCCATTTGCTGTCTGTTCAGTAACAAAAAAAAAATGCTGGCACTCCTCTAGCAGAGGTTTAACTCATAACCTGATCAACATACAGGTGTGTAGATGAAGCTTTGCAACTACTTTGGAAACCAGGCTGCTGTCTCTGTCTTCTAATACGTTATTGAATCAAGCCTCGCAGTTCCCTACAAACCTAGTCTAGCTCAAGTGTTTGCACAAGTCGTAACCATATAACAGTAAGACAACATTTATATTACAGGGCGATTTCTTCCTCTGTGGGAATCAAATATTGTACAGTGGATGCAACAAACAGAAAAGACTCTTTTGGATTTTTTTTTTTTTTTTTTTTTTTTTAATGTGTATTACGAATGAATGTTTACATTTTAGTGGAAATATGTGTGTGGACTTGTCACGGTTTTTGTTAAATTATTATGAAAAAGTGAATGACACAACATGGCAGAGTTCGAGCAGAAGACCTGAATGGATGAAGGAATGAACTGAGGTGATCTCCTTTTGTATATTTTGATAGAAGTCTTGGGAAGAAGTCTTGTTGCAGTGAAAATAACCAATGATGTTGATGTATATTGTATAAACAATGGTGGACCTTATAGCAGCCCTAGGTGGTGTTTTTTCTTTTTTTTTTTTTTGGGAAAGTGACCTTGCCAAGATAGGTGGTAACAATGTGTATTGCCACTGAAGTGGCCAGTTCTTAATCTCCTGTTGTTGATCAACCTCAAGTGACGCACCTGCATAACAGACATCACATTAGTACAATGTTCCCACAAGTTTACATTTGGGGATTTTTTTCCCCCCACAATTGAAGTTATTAATCTCATCAGATACACCTTAAATTTAAGTCAGTGATTTGAGCTTTAATGTGAGGAAGGAGATTTTTGGAACAATTATTGAAGGTTGATATTCACTTATTTATTCCTTCATTTCTATCTTCACATTTTGAAACTTGCTCCCATCCAGGAATTGTTTGAATCAACAATCAAAAATGCTTCCAGTCTTATAAAGATTTATTTCAGTGTCATATTTTTACACAGAAAAAAAACTTGTGTTCTCAGTTTGAAGGCACACATCTCGTTGTGTTTAGGAGAATGGAAGAAACTTTAGTGTGGGAATTGATTAGCCTTCAAAATGCTTATAGAATGTGGAGATTTATACTAGAAGTTAAACATTTGTACTTTAGTAGGCAAAAAAATGGATAACTGAATTTCTGATGCAATATACATCTGGGTATGTTCTTTGGATTTAATGGTTTTGTTTTTTGTGTATGTCATCACAAAACTGTTCTTGTATCACTTGACCCTAAAGGTGTATCTTAATGTTAAATCAAGATTTTATTTTGTATCAAGAATTGCGAGGAAGACCTCATATTTCTTTTTTTTTTCGCCCGTGTGTTAGCGTGTGATAAACTCCATGTCCTCACATGGGTGCTCAACTGTCATTGTCCATATTTTCCACACTTGTTTTTGTGTGGTCGTTTGGTAAAAGTTGCTGCTCCCTACTTGACCCCCCCCCTCCCCCTTGTTGTCACTGAATGGCAAAGTTTGTGAAACTCTTACCAAATGGGGATCTGGTGCAGACTGGTGTGACATTGTCCGTTTTTCTATTGTCTTAACAGTGCTCGAAATAAATGAATTGAAAAGGACTGAAAAGTCCAAGATCACAAAGTCTTTGTACTTGTCATCTGTCCCCCCATACAACAACTTTTACACAATAACTGTACCATATGCATTCATATTTGTAATGTATTTGAAGTATGTTTCTCTACACTGATAGCATACAGATATTTCTGTGTAGTATTCAAATGCTGGAAAAGCTCAATGTTAAACTCACATGGACCAAATATACAGACAAAAAGTTTCAGTGTTTCTCCTTCTGAAAAATAGACCAGATAAAAATGATGGGGGGATCTTCAACAAAAGGGAGATGTGGGTGTTAAAGAGAAAAGGGGGCTGTTGCTTAATATGAGAAGACATCCCTATGTAACCTAACATGGGATTAGACACGGATTTGGGATGTGGTTTAGCGGTTTCCCATTTTCTTTCGGCCTGGAGCCTCCAGTACTCTGGTAGGGGTGGGAAAAAACGGAGACTTTTACAGCTTAAGATCGTCAGGTTCAGATTTCCGTCCCGGGCCCAGACCACTCGGTGACCCCCTCGCTAATCGGCTTCGGGCCTTTCCGCTCGGCCTCGTCTCTTTCCGGCTCCTAGCATTAGTTCCCACGCACACCGTGAGTGCGCCGCGCCGAGCTGGAAAATGGCTGAGTGAGGGAGCAGGGGGGGGAAGAAAGGAAGAGCCGAGGAAAGAAGGAGCAGCCAGAGGAGGACGGAGGGCTTTGGGAGACACTCAGCGAGCTGCCGAGGAGCCGCGGTCCGCAGAGAAGACCTCCACACGGACTCTGCTGTGGTACTTTAAAGTGCTGAAGCTCCGCAGCCCAAAAAGTGTGAAGAGTCAAAGAAATATCCGAGGGTGAGTTTTTCTCCAAGTTACTGCACATTTCCAGCCGCTGTCCTGGAAAATGGAGGCAGAGGCTGCTCTGCTCTCCAGGCACTGCCCGAGCTGCTCCCTCCGAGTTTCACCAACATTTCCCCTCCGAGTTTGTTGGCTTGCGGTTTCTTAGTTCCATTTTTTTGCACTAAAGAGTTATATTTGTTTTGTTGTTGTTGTTGTTGTTGTTTATTCCTGCAGCCTGTTGCCCCGTGTCGACAGTGGACGTGAATCAAATGTCGAGTCCGTTAAGTTTCTGTAGCACCAACTTTTGTTTTTAAAAAGTCAGCCTCAGTCTTGAAGTAGTAAGTTTTTTTTTTTAATCTTATTTCACTGCTGACTTTATTCGTGACGTGAACAAGATAAAGAGGACTTTTAGCACCCGGTGGCTCCTGAAGTTGGTAATTAATTCATGAACCTGGAGTTCAGAGGGTTTGGTGTGTTTTCCTTTTAGCTTCGTGCTAAAATGAAAATGTTTAGTGTTGGTGGGGTTGGAGGAGTTCCAGGACAGACTTTGCCTGTGCTGGGGCTGCAGCCTGCAGGCGGCCATGCAGTGTGGAGGCCTCACACAGATGAAGGCCTGACATGATGTGTGCGTTATATCCATGCATCGAGCTCAGATGGAAACTTTCATAACCCCTCCATCCCCTCCACTCTTGGAATTACTGAATCCAGCATTATGTAACCAAATGTCAATCCTTCATGATGTTGCTTTATCAGTGTAAAGCGTGACTTGAGGAGAAAGCTTCATTCTTCATCTAAATGTCTTAAAGTGCCCAGACTGACTCACAGGGCTTGTTGCATTGAAATTTCCAGAAGAAGTTGAGCTTTGCTAAATGCCAAGGATCACTTATTAAAGGGGCTCGATTTAAAAAGAAAAAAAAAAGGGAACTCTCTTCTTAATCCTCCAGACGCCTTACAGCTGTGCCGTTTATTTTTGTTAAATCGCCTTCATCGGGGGGACCCAGTTAAACTGAAATTGTGTTACTGAATTAAAGTTAGTAACAGAATATAGCTCTTAGGCTTCTTTGGGAAGGACCGCTGGCAGCTCTCGGCTGGAATTTCTTCCCAGAAAACCTAAGGATTGAATAATTTACCAAAGAACAGTTTCTTTCTCTCACCGGGGAAAAAAATCTGCCTGTCTTTAGTCTGTATGCGCCATCACCTTTATAGTTGCAGGGAGAATGTGAGTGAGATATTGACTGATTTTTCCTCTACCTATTCCTTTTGATAAAGTTATGATCATAAAACATTTTGATAGTATTAGAACGTAAAATGGCAAACAAGACAAATCCACACATTGACGTGTCAAATTATTGCATTGCTAAGCGAGCATAGCTGGTTCCCTAATAATCTTTGTATCAAAATGTCAGCAGTTTGATTATCAGTTAACAATAATTACTCTGTGTTGTTACAGACAGAGTAAGGCATATATATATATATTTTTTTTTTTTTGGACCAAAAGGAAAAAAACAGTGTGAGCACACAAACCACACATGCTTGCTACGCAGCAAAAAAAAAAAGTGTGCGCTATTTTCAACTGGTGCAGACTTTAGAGGTTGGTCGTTTTGTTTCTTTGTTGCAGTGAAAATGCTTAAATTCAATTGTGATTGCATGAGCTTAAGATAGTGTTATTTACTACCTGGGGTTTTGAACAATCAACATCTTTTTTCTTTCAAATAACATTAAGTTGTCTCTAACTGTATAGTCTTATGGCACTGTTGACTTTTCATAGGAGAGTCGTCCCGTTACCACAAAATCTTTGTAGCAGATGTTTCTATTAAACAAAGCAAGCTTTTCAGCTTCATTAGGGACAGATACGATTCAGGTGAAACGTGAGCTATAAAAAGCCAAAGCCCCTTGTTTTAAGCAGAAAAATAAGTCCTCACAAGCTTGCGTTGTTGGCTTGTCCGCTCTTCCTTGTGGCGCAGTAGATTTTTCATTTCCATGTGGACAGATGGCTGGAGGCCAAGTTGCATGTGTGGTGGCTGTGTCATCAGCTCCACCAGCAGCTCCTCACCAAAGGTCCAATGCATAAACACACTTTAAAGAAATAACTGTAACCATGTAAGTGTCTGATCTTTGTACAGTGCATTTATTTATCTTTGTGGAAGTCATTTTAGATCAACAGGAAACTAGGCCACATGAAAACCATAAAGTAAATTGCAAATAGCCTTCGTGTGAATTCTTTCAGACAGCCTTGGGGCGAGCTACTGCTGATCTTTGGATTGGATTTGCCAGAGGTATATTCAAAATGATGAGTTGGCATAATTTACAGCATGCTGGCATACATAGACACAACTGTCGAAGAAAGCTTAGAACACAAAGTCATGATTGATGCAATGAGGTGAAAAGTTGCCCTCAAGCATCCTCGTTCATCTGCACTGGTCGCAGATCAGCGTGATAGAGTGCCAAGGAAATGTTCGCATACATGTATTCAAGTTTTCTTCATGTATGCAATTGAATATATAACATGCAAAGGTGTGGGAATTAAGCTGCTTTGCCACTGTTTTGGCTGATGGTAAATCATCACAGATATAGTATTGATATGTTATGAGTTTTTCTTGTATACAGTTATATCAATCAAATTTTCATCATTTGATTTTTAATTTTGAGACATCAACTTCAATATTGACCTCAAAACTCTGTTATTCGACAGGATATATATTGTCTTATTATTATGTAATATTCATAATATAATAATGAAATGCAAGATAGGATAAATCTCTGAATATTAAATGTAAAAGAAGTTCCCGTCTCATTAATATTGCGGTTTGCGCCACTTAGTTCTGTAGCATTTAACTTACTGGCTCGACAACAAACTGACTTTATTTTCCAGAAAATATTTCCATATGATGTATTCTTAATGAAGAATATGTAACAGCATGTTAATATCTAAGTAAATTTACATGTGAACCTCACTGTATGACGATGTTCTTTGTTTTTATTTTGTTGGATTAGCAATCTAAAACTGAAAACTGCCAAGTCTTGCATTTGAAAAGCTGGAACCATCAAATATTTGGCATTTTGAAATGATAAACTCTCAAAATTGTTAAATGGGTAATTATTTCACTCGTAAAATAGTCCATTATATCTTCTGTAAATGAGCAATAACTATATTTTTGATATGAACAATTGATGACGTACAGTAAATAAATCCTGCAGTTCAAGTTTTATGTTTTGGTCTGCGTTAGTAGTTTGTCATCACTTGACTGTGTTAGTGATTCTCTGAATGGCTTCTTAGCCAGTTTACCTTATGTATACTGGTATATGATGAACAGGTCAGAGCTACGCTGGCTGAATAAACACATCAAGAATCATTTTTCTTCAGACAGCAGAGTGACATCTACATGCCATTTTACATAATTTAATGACATATGGTGAGACTGGAAATATTGTCCCACCAATGTCTTTAAATTTATCTCCATAGTGAATAGTTCCTTTTAACTACATTATTTAGTAATAGTACAGCACTTAAAAATACATTTTTGTCATAGATTGTCACAATGTTCCTCCTCTTTAACAGTAATCGTCACATTAACCCAGAAAAGCAAGTATCTCCTTTCATCCTATCAACTGATGTCACAAAATTTTCTCCAATCACATTCATCCTTCAATTTTTTTCCCATGACATATTTCTCATTATTATCCCGTGGCAGTTTTGGCAATCCTTTCATCACTGTGACTGAACAATCATCAAGGTTGCACAGATGAAAAATGTCAAGTGTGTGGGTAAAAGGTGGAGTTGTTTGGGTCAGATGTTTGATCACTGCCTAGATACATTTTCTAATATTAGAACATTTCCTTGATTTGCCCGGCTTCTTTGGTGACTGGGGAGCACATGGCCAGAGCAGCAGCCAATCAGAGTGCAGGATAAGCTTTCCCTCTCTCTAGCAACAGTGAGTTACTTGCTGCGTATTCATTAATTATTTTCCTGTGGTCTCCCTCAGCCGTTTGGACTGTGCTGACAGAAAAGTGCTCCGTTTCTCAGTCTCACTTTTTTTTTTCACTGCTCTGTTGCTCTCTGCTCTGACTGACTGAATAAAAAGTCCTGAAAAAAAAAGGATGGATCCAGTGACAGTGAGCTTGCCAAACGCTGCTGCTGCCCTGAACTGTGAGCTACTACAACGCTATGAGATCAGGACTGAAACAGATGACTCTTCTCTCACCTCGTACGACTTTTTCTCCCTCGGAACTAAACCGTATAAATGGAGTAATGACTGAGAGGGAGCTGCTTTTTCTTCCCCTGTCTTCATCTTGTTTTTGCTTTTTTGCTGAAGCGCTTCAACTATAAACAAATAAACCATGGCAACTGGAAAAACGACTGGACTTTTTCGCTGGCTGCGGATGAGGGGGGGATTGTCAGTTGGAGGCAGGACTGTGTTTGGGGGGGGGCAAAGAGCAGGTGGAGGGAGGGGTGGTTCGGGGGGTGGGTTGGAGGGGGGGTTATGGTGGTGTGAGGATTGCGGGCTGTGGTTGGGTATGCCAGTGCCACGTGTCTAGCCTGGCACCTCTTGCTTCTCGACTCGGAGGATGTTGGACTGAGAGTCTGGCTGAGCCTGTCGGGCTTCTCTGAACCAAAAGTGGGGTGAGTGTTGCACTCTGCTGCATCCCGTTATCACAATAACTCTTAAACCTTTTCTTTTTTTTCAAGACGGTATTCTTACAAGCAAAGGTTTGCAATGAATGTATGTTTGCTTTCCGCATGTGATGGGCGCATAGAGGATAATCCAGACTAAGATTTGGAAGCAAATGTCTTTCGCATTCAAAGATGCAAACCTGAGGTTTAGGTTTATTTATTCTTCTGCTTAATTTTATTTAAGAGTGCGCAATGCATCACTCTCAGTTGTCCATTCAGGAATCTTTTAGAAATTATTGCACAACATCGGGCCTTGCAAACCAGGCCTTTGGTTATTTGGCTTTGGATATTTTTGAAAATTGCCCCAAATAGCTTGTCAGTCCTGGCACAGAAGACCAAAACTTCCATCCATCTTCCTGTCGCTTTCAGCCTCCTTCTGTACCTGCTTCCTCTCCTCATGGACATCCTTTCATCCCGTCCAGAGAGGGTAACAGGACCGTTGTCCTCCATTGGTCTACAGACCATAGATGTCGTACTTAATCTGAAAACCCTAATCTCTCTCCTCGCTCATTACCCCATTTCTCATCATATTTTCTGTTCAGAATTTTACTCTTACCTATGCAGCATTTTTATTCATTTCTTTTTCTTTTTCAAATCTCAGATGACCAAACAGGACAAAAATAAAGTTTTCCACATTTCACTGTGGACATTATTGGACATATATTAACTGTAGAAATGTGGACTTCTTTTTTTTTTATTTTTATTTTTTTAATTATTATTATATGTCTGAGATTGATACACTGAAATTCATTCATTTCATTCATTTCCATTTCACAGTAATAATTGCATTCTTTGTTTCGTTGGGCCTTGCGATCATTTTCTATCAGAGAATATTTGTTACAGGACCCTAGACTGACCTTTTGCTGTATACCATATGATGGACTAGATACCAGGTGCTATTTTATATGGGGTTTTATGATGTTGTGCAGGTCTTCGGTTGCTCATTTGACTGTCCATTTGGTACTTTCATCCACAATAGATTTGGTACATTGTGATTTAGCTATGTGTACAGAATGAAGCCAGAAATATGTCAAAGAGAATGCAGAGCTGCCTTTTTTTTCTCTTCTATGGACAAGGAAGTCTTGTAAAAAGCTTTTTCTTGTTTCAGAGAATTCAGGTTGCCCTCAGCCATGGCGCAGGTCTTGGTTTATTTTGCATGCTCTTTCAGCAAAATTTTGCATGATTCTCTTTTTGAATAATGTTCATTGTGCATGTTTTGTAAGTTGAGGAGAGGTTTATTTTGCAGTAAAACTTCTTGTTCCACTGGAAACTGTGATGTGTCAGTTAAGGCGATGAGTGTGTGAATGTAGAGTGGAGGGAATGGAGGCTCTTGTCCAGGGACCCAGTCTGCTGTTGGTTATGACGCAGCAACATCATCCGATCTCTCTGTCCTAACCGAAGGCTGCACAAATGGATGGAGCTGCTGCAGTTCGCCATTTTCATACGCCGCTTTAAGCTTTGTTACACGTCGATACGGATATGGGCCGCTTCACTTGTGGCTATTTATCCAAGAGAACTTTCTATTTTTCACAATGTTTGTTTTGGTATTTTTCAAAAAAATTTCAAATGTTTTTTCTCTTCTTCTCTCATTTTTTTTCTTGGCTGTTTATGTTATGCAGGTTGGTTATTATTCCTGTCCAGAACATGTGGGACCTTTAGAGACGTGAAGAGGATTAAAGACCATCCCACTCGCCCCTCGTCCTCCAATCAGACCACTTCATTTGACCGTGGAGAGCCAACGACACAGGGCCCTCGACTGGCAAAGACGTTTACCCGGCTGCTCCAATAGCACCCAGCCAGCAGGTTTTCGCTGCTTTAAAGAGCATGTTGCCAATGCTCTCCCTCTGCTCCATCATCTGGCTCAACAGGGGAATCAAGCTGAGGAAAGTGCACCAGACCGCCAACACTGGCCAGGTCTGAAACCACAGCAGCCACAGACGCAACAGCAGCAGAACGCCACCTTACCGACTTCTGAAATGCTTCTAAGCTTCGGGTGACTCCCCCTCCTTCCCTCACCCCCAGTCCCCTCCCCCTCGAGCCCCTCGACTAACATCCAGCATCAGAATTTAGTGACTCAACAGCCTTTTTGGTTTCTGAGCAGGATTTCTGTAAAGACGAAGCCTGTTGTTGCAGTGGCACTCGGGCTGCACCATCTAATCCTCTGTTTGGAGGCCATTTTGATTTTTTTTTTTTTTTTCCTCACTAACAAAATGGCGGCAGAAGGTTTTCAGTACCGTGCTCTCTACGCATTTACCAAGGACCAGGAAGAGGACTTGGAGCTGCAGCCTGGAGACTTGCTGACAGTTAGCAAGGCCTCTCTGCTGTCAGTGGAGAGCTACCAGGAGGGTTGTGAGGAAGAGCCCGGGTGCCTGGGCTGGCTCCTCGGGTATAATGAGCGCACCAAACAGCGAGGCGACTTCCCAGGGACTTATGTTGAGTACGTGGGTCTCATCAAGATGGTGCTCCCATCGAGTCAACCCAGGTCCCAGCGACCACTCCCTGCTGCTCCAAGATCAGAATCGTCTCAAGGTTAGGATATTCTCATATTGATGTCGTCATTTTCTCATGAGTCGCTACACTTTTTGTATTAATATAACGTACAGTAAAAATGGCACCATACCATTGTAAATGTTAAGGCGCCCATACATTATAATTTTGAAATATTATAAATACATATAAAGGTTCTCTTTTGGAGCAGCCACAGAATTCAATAAATTCCTAGCTATTTAAACTATAAATAGAGAATTAGGTTTGTATAATGCGTATTTTTAAATAACGTCACTCTACGCAAGATTGCAATGAATTATTAAACTCTTCCAGAAAGCCTAATATGCATTCCTCAAAGAAACCCACAACCTCACCCTTTTGCTGTATGACATTTTAATGTTAATTTTCCTTCACCGTTTTTCAACTCACTTAGTTGAATGTATTTGGTTTAGTTAATTTATTTTCAGCCTCAGGTATACACAAAGTATCCAATTAAAGAGCAGGAGGATACAAGTCAGTCATTTCCTTTCAAATAATTTATGCTTTTGCGAAAATTGATTTTTCTGAATCCGACTTCGTTCTTACACCTTCAAGTGTAAGGTGTAAGAGTTTTCTGTAGACTTCCTTTATCAAACTGAGGCAATTTCCCCTTGGTGTGGCTTTTAACTTCAGAAAAAAGTGTGCTTTGCTTTTTGTTCCTCTGATTGGTCTGTTCGCTGTGTAGAATGATGCATTCACACCCATTTGCCGAAGGGGAATACATTCTTTGTGCTAATTTTAAGCTTGCCTTAAGATATGGCATACAAGAGGATTAAGTTGCTTGAAAAGTAGACTGAAGTGTTGGTCTAATGTGCAACTTGCATTACTGTTGAAACCTGAATGATACACTACCAGTCAAAAGATTGGACACACTTTCCTGTTCAATTATAAGGGAAGTATGTCCATGCTTTTAACTGGTAGTGTATATATCGCATATATGATGATGGTTGTCCAGTGAAGTAAGAGCCATCACCTACATTTACATTTTTATAGCAAAAAATATTTGTGATTCAGGATAATGAGAGACACTATAATTCAAACTTGTATATTTTATTACACAACAAACACACACACACACACACACACACATACTTCTTCAGTTATGCACACTGCTGGTGTGTTTTTGGTGAAGTTTTTAGGGCTCTCACATTTGGCAGTGAC
This sequence comes from Echeneis naucrates, assembly GCF_900963305.1. Lineage (NCBI taxonomy): Eukaryota > Metazoa > Chordata > Actinopteri > Carangiformes > Echeneidae > Echeneis > Echeneis naucrates. Next base: position 8,712,022 of record NC_042527.1, read on the forward strand.
CTTTAGCTGACCCTTTAATCTATTCTTAAACACGTCATAAGCTTAACCTCTTTGGAAGTGCAGATAACCAAACTCTCTGCCAAACAAGAAATGGCTAATCCTTCTTCTCACTGGACGCTCCTGTACAGTTCTGCCAGTGATTCTCTTCATTTGTGTGGCTTCTTTACATTCAATGTTAATGTGTTTTTGGCACTCTAAACTTCATTTGGGCTTATCTGCACAAAAATGCTTGTCACTCCTTCATTGTAACGTGCTATTGACTCCTCTCTTCAAGTAAGGCTAAAAGATTGTACAGGCATAATGGTTTGCAAAGACTGTTTTCAACTGTGCTGGAACCAAGACCGATATTTTTGGCACTCAAAATCGAACTTTTCATGTGAAGATAGACTAATGTTTTGATAGGTGTGCTTGTATCTTATGCAAATTGAGACTTATTCAGGGAATACAATGTCATATTTCTATCTAATTAAATGTACTCTCTCTTCTTTCTTAATTCCTATGACTGGGAAAATTGACCTATGTGATATTTATTCATAATGGTAATGGCCTACTTTCAGTTTTGACAGGATCCAAGTCAGATGTGCTTTTGGCCTGTAGTGGTGGCCCTGAGCAAGCTCAACTTGAAGTAAAAACCTTGATTTGTTATCGAAGTTCTCCTCCTCTTGCAACATTTCCATCATTTTCTCTTTATTTGCATTCCCTTGCTTTTGGCCTTAGCTTGAAAAGATGCATACGGCCAAAATAGAAGTTTTAATATCGTTCTACATATGAAACTAGACATTTGTCTTCTGCCAAAAGCTGTGTTCTTTTCAATTCCTCTGTGCTTTTTTTTATGACAGATGGGCTCAGTACCACTCTGAGCACGTAGGCTGTGAACTCTGAATTACCTCTGGTTGAGCCAATTGGCTATTCATCGCATACAACAAAGTACACTGGGCCTCTTTCAGATTCATTTCTCAGTATTTTCCTCTGTCAAGTCCCAAAAAGCAAAGGATTTCATAGCTGTAGCACAAATGCATCCAGAACTCTTATCAAATGAGAGTTGTTCTTGCCAACAGGATAATAAAAATTGGGAGTGAAGGTGACCTATCAGTGAATAAAGCACAGGCCTTAACTTCCAGCAGAGGCAGGTGAAGAGAAGAACAACAGTCTCATTGCAGTTTGACAGACAGTGAGACAAACCAGTTGGGCAGCAGGCATTTGTGATTTGGAAGCAACCAAGTGAAACCTACTGAGAGAGAGGTGGGGGGGTGGGGGGTAATTTTACAAATATCATCCTAATTTTTCTGAAGGAACAGAGGCCCTGGTCATTGTGTGAATAGAGCTATTGTTAGTTTGGCTCATTTACTATTAACAGGGATCGTAATGTTTGACATCAAGTGGCAGCACCGCGGCCTGGTGTTCAGGAAAGTTTACCAAGTTGCATGTTTGATCCAAATGTCCACCCTGGAAGCTAGAGCTAAATAAAATGTAACAAACTTAGCACTCATTTATTAGTCTGAACTTCGGTTTTAAAACGCTCAACTTTCATGCAGTGTATTTACTTCCAGAAGAGAAAAAGTGCATGCAAGGGGACAACACATGCACACAACAAAGCATGATGATCCATGGTTTAATACACTAAGATCTCTGTCACGTGACACACTGTTTCCCCACACTTTTGCTCACTCTATTAGTGATTTTCAGTTTCTTTGCAAGTATTCCCTTTACACTGCAATTTCAATATGGAAAGTTTATTTTTATGATGAACAGTATACTTTTCAGTTTTAGTCAGACTTATTAAATCATGGTCTGTACAGCCACAATTGATGCTTTCATTACTGTGCACTGCTGCTACGGCATCACCCAGTCTTTGTCATGCAAATGCCCACATGTGAAACTATCATTCTAAACACAAAAAATCTCGTTCATTCTAGAGAAATTTATTTGTTTTTATTAACCCCTTCATCCAGTTAAAGGAAATATGGTTTTTCCATTTGCATTTTGCAAGAATTCAGGTTACTGCAGTATTTAAGCAACAACACAGCCTAGTGATGTGCATGCAAATGTATGTTGTTTTTTTTTTTTTGTAGCACTGGCAAGTGCAACCCAAAATGTAGATTTCTTGCTCGGCAAAGGATGCAAATGGCTCAGCTTTTCTTTTTTCATTGTTGCAGAATGGGAGGATCCTGGATTAGCAGATGACATCATATTTGGTATGAGTGTCTGTAAAGAGTGCTGTTCTGCTGATGTGTATCTATTGCAATATCGTGTAGTTTTTTTGTGTGTTTTATATATTTTCTGCTCCGCGCTCTGGTGATTTGTGTTTTTAGCTGTTATAGTCTCACACAAATCAGAATGATTGTTAAGCTTTTGACGTAGCACGTGTTGTGTTATGAGGTACTTCAGCACAACTAGGATTACAGACAGTTTTTCTCAACTTGCAGCAGAAATTATTCTACAAACTCAGTTTTCTTTTTTTTTCTGCATTCCCCCTATCGTTCTCTCCTCTCCCTGGCCTCACTTTAACTGCCTGCTGAAGTGAACCATGGCTTGGCATTTTTGCAAACTCCTCCCTTCGTACTCCCTCCCTCCTCTCTTCTTCTCTCCTACTTATTCTGTCCTTTTTTTTTTTTTTTGCAGCCTCTCTCGTTGATTCACATACATGTCTGATACTGTCTCTGGGCAGCCATAAACCATGTTAGCAGGCCCAGTTCTCAGAAAGGACAGGCTTCCACTCACTCTGCACTCCCTTTGCCATACCAGGAAAATGCTTTCCAAGAAGCCATGGAGGGGCTGAGAGAGGGTGGGAGAGGGGCTTGAACAGCAGAGAAAGAGAATGGGGAAAGATATAGAAGCTGGAAAGGGAGGGAGACGAGGACTGCAGTGTAAGCCAAGGCCACCCTATCCAACTGCAAATATAGGAACCAGCTGTATTTGGTTTCTCTGACTGTTGTATTATTCTTCTGGACTTCAGTAAATTTAGCAAGTTGGTTTGCTATAGAACGTTTTATTTCAAGAACGTTTCTTTTCTGCCAGAGCAGCAAATGAGAACTCATTAGAGCGTGAAGTTGTCTCACTGAAAGATTAATGGCTTTAGTAAAGCAGAAACACTGTAAAGTACATTTTGTACACTTGCTTGATGAACACAGCAGTAAAATAAAGTATTGGTTCCTGGTTATGTTAAGACAATGACACCATGAAAGCAATACTTTTTTTTGTTTGTTTGCTTGTTTGTTTTTCTTTAGATGATAATGATGACTATGTGAAGAATTACTTTGAATGAAATAATTTTTGTGGCAGTAGATATTTGTGTCATCTCCAATTCAACATGTCACAGTGCAAACGTCTTTTTAAAATGCTAATGTTGGAGTGAGGTATTAAAAAGTGACATGGAAGCTGATGAATGATTAAAAGAGTTTTAGAGAATTTGTGTTGCTGGCAAGGTGTGAAGATGGCTTGAATGTTGTGGGCATTTTTGTGCAACCAGTATTTTTGGGCATGTTCGCCACCTGTCCACCATTGGAAAGGTTACTGTCTTTTGAAGCATGCTGATCCCAAATTTGTAGATGACTGATTTGTGCAACACAAAATCCACTTGCTCATGTGCGCAGGGCTGGGCTTTCCCTCTGCATGCACACTTCTCTGTGCTTTATGTTTAATTTTGAGTGGGAGGGAGCTGATGGTTGATAATATAGATATTTTTATTTTTCTTCATGGGCTGCTTCAGTTGGTTTTAAACACTTGTTTCATTGTTAACAGAAACAGAACAATCATGGAAATGAGAACAGCTTCTTCAGAAATGTGAAAGTATACTGAAAGTATATGTGCACAGATAGTAAGAGAACCAAAGGATTAAGGGCTGAAAGTGATCCGAATGCAATACGTTATAATGACAAAGAGCCTCTAAACAGAAAAAGTCATTTAGCTACATTTTGATCAGACCTTCTTTTTGGGCTTCTCCCCTCTGAAGCTAAATATTTACCACAGATGTACAACAATTTTTCAACATCATTAAGTTCTCACAGTGTCCATACATAGCCCAGCGATGTACTGAGCTTCATCTTGGTCCCATAACCTTATTAACTCTGTTTGACTGACTTTAGTCACGTTGCACTAAACACATTTCAATCAGCCTGCAATTACATGTTTTATTCCTTACTCCTGCATGAGTCATGCCTGCAGGGCTGTTTAAAAAAAGATCCAGTGTTGTGTGAGGTCACCTGTGTTTGCCTTGGTTGCAGTGCCTCACTTGAACATGTGCAACTTTGAAGCATGTTGTGACAGAGGAGTGGATGGTGTGCCTGGTCATGATACATTGCTTTACTGTCTCCATAGTTGGCAGTGAAGACATGAAACGGTGAAACCTGACCAGCAGTATGCATACTGTTGCACACATTGCTAAGCCGGACACCAACTGGCTTTGTCACTATGACACATAAGAAAAACATACTTTGAGAGTAAACGACATGTTTCAAAGATATATATATATATATATATTTTTTTTTTTTTTTTTTTTGCACTTTTTAGCCTCATCTGGCAATGAAGCTCCTTAGTTGCAATTCAGCCTTAAGCATTTTTGTGCATTCGGAAGACTACAAACTCACTTAGAATAATGCAGATGATACATAAGAATGTTTCAGCAGGTGTGGAAATGTTCAAGTTGGTCTTTCATTGTTTACTAGGGTTCTACTATTGTGAGATTATGGTGAACTAAAGCAGACAAATCTTGTGATCCTTAAGTAAATGGAAGCTACACATTTTTTTGTTGTCTGATTCCACTGAAATTAGAGAACTGTTTAAAATTCCAGATGAAAACTAATCTCTCTATTACTTGTTTGCATCAGTAATTTGTTAATCCTAGTCTACAAAGAGTCTGTGTCATGAGAAAACTCAACTTTGGCATATTGCTGTTTGTCAAACTATCTGTGATCATCAGAAGATGATTTTAAGAAATATGTGTCGGTCAGTATCTTTCAGTATCTGTGGCTGTCCAGGTTTGCATTTTGTTAATCTGCAATTTCCTGAAATAGGAATTAGATTTTGCAGCATCAAAGAGAAGACTGAAATCCGCAATTTTCACAATTTATCAGCCGATAACTGGGGTACCAATAGTGCTACTTTAAGTATATACCCTAGTTACTGTTCAACAAAGCATTCACTTAAAACAGTCTTGGACTTTTGCAGTTCTGGTGAGGAAATTCCTGAGGTTTAATTTGATCTGTAAAATCCTGCTTTATTCATTCATGCTGTATCTCTGCACTTGGAGAAGACGCACAGCTCTGAGAGGGAGGGTGTAGCAGAGCCAGCTCTGTATTACATAAGTACACTGATGCAGAAGATACAGAGCAAATATTTTGCTTTGCATAGCTTTCCTTCATCCAGTCTGCTATTGCCTGTCTGAGTGTTTACTTTGACCCGCTCACTCAGTCCAAGGCAAGCAGCAAAGACAGGACCTGCAACATTCATTCGACCTTCACACTCATAGCTGTGGACAGCATGCCTAACACATGCCTTTGTAGCCTTCCTCTCTAACACAGATCAATGACTGTTGGACCACATTTTGCTTGATGGATAGACTTTATCAAAGCTTCTCAAAAGGAAAACTTAAAACAGTCATGAGATCTTGTCCGTCAGACCTTCCTACAATGAAAGCATTAACAAGACTTCAACCTCAAATGCGTCAGGACTCACTGGATGAAGTGAGAGTGCCAAATCTTTCTCTCCGTCTTGCTTTTTCGCCCTCCTTATCTTTCTCCCCTGTGATCGGGGGAGTCTCGGGACATGTCGAGTCATATGCCTGTCTCTTGGTTTGTTGTCTGCCAAGGAAGTGCTTCTAATTGACTAAGGAGTAGCTGTTATCCTCTCTTTATTCCCATATCTTTCCAAAACCTTGAGAATTCTCCAAGGATACAACAGCCTTTTGAAGGGAAAAGGAAAAGAATTCTAGTTTGCACTTTATTTTTCCCTTTTTGAGCAAAAAGAAATATACGGTGAAATACATGTTTATGTTTATATGTAGGAGGGAGAAAGTTCCTTCTACTTGGCAATATGGCAATAGATTTTTCCTTACACTCCTCCCAATTGGTTGGCATGGGTTCATTTTTGTGGTGTTTTAGCCAATGTATCTACTTATTTCCCTCTAATGTGTCATTTCCCTGTTTTATTGCCTGTGGCCTACCTAAATACAACTGCTCCTGCTTTTGCCTTCTCTCAAAGAGCTGTTAACTAACACATTGTGTTTTGTAAAGCATTTGCATTTTGATCCATCTGTATTTATGACGATCCAGTCTAATTTGGACTGTTTATTTCTCCTGACATTTAACACTTTTCATGTTACATTGAACATCTGAGTTTTCATTTCACCCATATAAATGGCCCAGAGTAGACACACTACCTATATGACGTGTGTCAGACGTGTCTATATTGAAACTATTTTAGCAGCACATGGAGATATTTTAGATATGTAATTAAGAAACTCTTAACAAAACTATGTAGAGAGCTAGCAGTTGGAGCAGCACAGCAGACATGGAGCACAGTCAGTGGGTTCCAAATATTGTGGTGGTGGTTTGTGTGAACTGTCCTCATGAGGAAAAAGAGAGCGTTGATTCTATGTTTTAATGCCAGAAAGTAGCTCCAGTGACCATGTGGACTCTTTAAGTGGTTGGTATGTCCACAAAAACAGTGCTGAATATAATTCTACCTTACTTATCTCGGCCCCAAAGCAAAGTACTTCTGCTTGGTGTAATGACAATGTAAACAGAGGTAGCAGGATCGTCATATAATTGTCCAACCGTCCGTGCGCATGTCTATACTTTCAGGGCAACTTTCAATGATTAGTTTGTGTGATAATAATTTGGGCTTTCCTCTGTCTGGCCCGTTTGCCCTTTTTCCTGTCTTTTCAGGAAGTAACCAGGCAGAGTGGTTGTCATCTTGAAGATTTAACTTGTATATAAAAACTGTACTGCACAATGAAGCGAGAGAGACTGGTGAGAGAAATGGCAGAAATGGCCAACAGGGATAAGGAAAAGGCAGAGGTCTGTGTTCGCTGGAAAACTGGAGGCATTAGGCAAAGTTTCCATGTTAAACTGTCAGACCAAGAGAAAGACAGAAAAGGAAAAAGAGAGAATGTGACATAAAAACTCTGTAAGTAAAATAAATGATCTGAATGGAGGACAAGAAATAGACGACAAGAGAGAAAGTTCGGCAACAGCAAAAATGCAGTAGAGCAAAAGACAGAGGGCCAGAGACACCCAGAGAGACGAAGAACAAGAACCAGGGGGGTGGGGAGGGGGTGGAATGTGCTGACGCGGCGTTTCTTGTTTGAACTCCCCAAATTAATAATCAGCAGTGGTTTAGCCGAGCTGTGCCAGGAACAGGAGCCTACTGCCAAGCTCTGGCCCAGCCAGGCCAGGCCCTCCCTGCTCCCAGTGTTGCCCCCACCTCTCACCCCTACCGCCCCTTACTCAACCCCCAGTTCACAGCCATGCTCCGAGGCCAAATAGGAGGCGCTCCTGCCTGCCTGTCCTGGTTGGGCTGAGCCTGGCACACTGCCACAGGGCTTTTGCTTGTTCAGGAGTTTTGATTAAATCCTTTATTGTGCTCCACTCACGCAAAGCGCTAAGGCGAAACACTGAGCAGGATAGAATGGAGGGGAGGAGAGGAGAGAGAGCAAGGGGAGAAAAGAAAAGAGGGAGGGAAATGGGATCTGCCTCTTTTTTCCCTCTTGCTTTTTCCTTTTCTATTTCTTTGAAACAGAAAAGATGTTTGATTTAGTCTATAGGGAGTTGCTAAATAGATAAAGTTTTGGTAGCAATCAGCAGTTTTTTCTGTGGGCTTATTTTTCCACTTAGCTGAATAAAGACTATGAAGATTATTTTCATTCTTTTGTAAAGTTACTCAGTTCTTCTTTTATCTTTTCTTTTGTCAGTGTTCCAAATTACAAAACCAGCACCATTTTCTGTCTTTCACATACAACAAACAAATGCAAGGCAAAGTACTAAATTATCATGTGTTTTGTAAAAATTAATTGTTCTTTTGAAATGGATGCTAAACTCCATCTTATATTTTATTGTGTTTTTGTGTATGTACTAACAACATTATACACACACTATATCTCCAACTCCTCCGAGTTAACTGGACCCTTGTGAATGTTGCATCACCCCCCGTGGTCTTTCAGAGGCTTTGTGCCAGAAGTCTAACAGTGATTTGTGTTGTTGTTTCAGCTGTTTCTGTGCAGGACCTGAGTGAGCAGTTCACACCACCAGAGACGGCTCCGCCAGCTCTCATCAACCTGATCCAAGACATAGAGAAGAGAGGTATATCCATTTCCGCCAGCCATCGCATTTGGCTGCCACGCTGACTCTGTCCAGCCCCCTGTCTGTCTGTCTGTCTACGACCCTCTCCCGCCATCTGCTTCTTGCTTTCATGCCAGCATTTGCACAAGTGTAGACATATAGACATGTGAACACAGACAGCAACACAGATAGAGGAGTTACCACAACTTCACACACACTCTGTGGACTTTCGTTTGTTCATGAATTTATATAGATTTTTGACTTTTAAGTGTAAGGGGCACAAATTAAAGTCTTTTCTGCTGGTCTTGGAAGTTTAAGCAATAATGCAGCTTGTCAGTGCTTAAATAAGCCTCAAGATTTGTTCCGTTTGGTACATGGAGACAACTGAATACCCACTTCAGCTCTTTCAAAGACGCTGGCTGATGTAAAATACTTCAGTACTTTTGCACATTAGAAAGTCACCACAAATGGAAGTTACTGAAAGATGTACCCGGCATAGTGAGGCTTGGTGAGGTAGAACAGAAACTGCACAGTTTGGTTAGTGTGAAATCAGATCTGAATGTCACATGACACTTTCCAATTGTGTTTGGGTTAAGTTGATTGATGTTGAGTCAGAGCAGTCCTGTACACTGGGTTTGATTCACACTGTTCTTAACAAATAGGGCTTGGTGAGATTCATTTCACACTTTTTTCTCAAATTTCTTCCCTTCTAGTGTGTGTGTGGCCTTAATGTAGACGTATGTAAACCTACAGCTAATTATTCTTGAGTATTATAAACATTTAATTATTTTTAAGATTAAAAATTTTCTATCATTGATTCAAAAAAAAAAAAAAAAAAAAAAAGAACTTATGATATAGTATTCGTAAGCTTGTGGAGCTTTTTTGTCAGTTCATCCAACTGTGCCTTTTGGTAAAGTTTCATCTGGAACAGATAGACCAAATTGTTTTTATCTAGTAAACATTTGAATATTAGGGCAAAAAGAGGTCTCTCTCTCTCGCTCTCTCTCTCTCTCTCTCTCTCTCAATGTATGTGCTGTATGTATTAATAATTTTGAATTATTTCCCCATGTTGGATTCACACATACTTTGACTATATGGTGTGGTTTTTTCAAGTACCTGAGAGATGGACCTGTCTTGAGCAATTGCCTTCTAGATGCAAGCTGTCTAGACCCAGTGAATTTAAAGTTGTTTTTTTTTTTGTTGTTGTTGTTTTTTTTCCAAGGCTGGGAAATAAGTAATGTAGTCATTCTTAGTTTAATGCTCTCTTCTGGTGCATTTTCACGGTATGTGTGAAATGTTTTTTCTTTCTTGAGCAACAATCGGCTGAGAAGAATCTCGTGATGCTGGGTTTCTGTGGCGCAGAGTCAGTAAATCAATCACATATTTTCCACAAAAAATAGAACAAACAAAAATGAAACACTTAAAACAGGAACATTGGTTGGCTCTGCTTTTATAAATATTGCTTGTAAAAAAAAAAAAAAAAAAAAAAAAAACATTTGAAGGATCAACTCTTCCCCTGTTGATTTATCTTCTCTCTGTTCTTGGACGTCAGACTGGAATGAAAACAGCACACAGCTGACATGTGCATTTCCAATTTATGTCTTTTTTTATCTTAAGTGCTTTGTCATGTACAATAGTTACTCATGAACTGACATTGTCCAGCTGGTAATGAAATGCCTGTGTTGCGTGTTTACAATTTTTCTTCTATTACCTTGTCACGCACTTCATTAAAATGAGCTACTGGCTCCAGTCTGGCATTCACATGTGCATTTCATTTAATTAATATTTGCCACTTTGAATTCTTCCTTTTACCCTTCTTGTTTCTACTTTGCTTAACCTTGATTTAATAGTTTTTTCTGTCATTATCAGGTCTTGACTTCACAACATTGTACAGGGCAGCTAGCTCCTCAGGTTCAGACAGTCCAGTGTACTGCCTCAGCTCTGGTGAGTTTGCTTTTTCATGTTTCATGGACATGCTTCGATTACTTCTAGGGCATGTGTGCTGTGTCTCAGCTGCACTTTCATTTTTATAATCTTAGACTATGCATACCAGTGTCTTAAATTATTGGCCATTTGTCATCCAAAATAAAGTGCAATCAACAAGCTAAAATATCCTATCACTTTCATATTCTGAATTGTCCTTGTCAGAAGTGGCCTCTAAATACGCTTGTATGTGTCTTTGTGATCCAGAGAGTAACATAGGTCAGAAAGACGTGGTTTATCTCTCTGAGTGTGTCCTGCAATACCTGAGAGACCTCCCATCACCTGTCATACCAACCTGCGTCTACCCCCACCTTCAAACTGCTGTCACATTGCAGCAGCAAGTCCTGCAGCAGTCAGCAGGTGGGTCTCATCTCATGTGGAGTTCTTAAAGCTGACACTTGCATTATCTTTTACATATTTTCATGCTGAAATGTTATGTTGTTAATAGAGGGTTTGTAGGAAGACCTGAGATTTTTATTCTGTCATTAACTTAAAAAATTTAAATCAAACTTCAAATGTAAACGGTAAGTAGTTTGGATGAACATTGTTGTACCAGTAAGCAACTATTTATGTAACCTCTGTCCTTTTGACATGTGACAATAAAGTAGCTCTTGCAAAAAAACAAATGTAACAAGCCCAAAGTGTTTGTAAATATAGGAATTAAACATGTAAATCTGCTGGTACGCTACTAAAGTTGTATTGTTCTAAGCCACTCAGTTCTGGACTAGATCTGGTATTGACAAAATAACTCAGTTTAAGAAAATGAAGTTGCTCTAGGAAGGATTTGGCCTAATCTCATTCTGTATCATTATTATTTTTTTTAAATCCTGTTAAAATTAGTTTAGACCCAATAGGAAAAAATGACTGGTAAAGGAGAGTTTTGTGCACTGCTGATGTCATTTTACGAAACAGAAAGGCATCTTTCTTTGTGTAAAAGCGAATCATTTGAAGTATTTCTAACTAACTAGCCTCACTGAGCTCATCCTCTCAACACTTAACTCCATTCTTTCAGCGCAAACATGTGACTGGCCTCGGTCACCAACATCAAAGACTCAGTTTAGGACTCAAGCAATTCTTTTGATTTAATTCTAGCCATTGAAACAAAGTGTTAATTTAATTTCACATATATACAAAAATATTTTACTCTACATCTGTGTATTAACTAATTGATCAATTTAAGGCTCTGTATGTGTGAATACCTTGTCTTTATTAGCTTTAATAGATTTGCCTATCAAATTTGATTTCAAATGATCAAAAATAAAAATCAAAAATTATCATTACATCAGTTTTTTTTTTGTCAGATTTTTTTTTTAATGTATAGATCCTCATTCTCATTGAAACGCTCTTTTAGATGGGGCTGTGGCTAGTAACCATGACAGAGAGGTGAGCCTGGTCCTCGAAAACTCCACCGCCGTCCCTCTCCATCACCGTCTAACCCTGCAGTACCTCCTTACACACCTGGTCAAGGTGACCCGGGCGCAGGCCAGCAATGGCCTGGACACTCACACACTGGGAAGGATCTTTGGACCGCTGCTCATACGCACAGGCCCCTCTGCCGCTTGGTAATTTCTTTTCGCCTATACAGAAACAATTGTGAGTGTCAGTTCTTGGATTTGTCAGTTGTGTGCACCTACAGTCATATGCAGAAAATCTGGTTTGAACTTATGAATTATGTCAGCCACTGAAGTGTTGCTTTTGATTTATTGAACAATTGATTGGCTTTCAGGTTGTCTTTGGATGACAACTTCCCAGCTCTTGTGGTGGAAAGGCTGTTGATAGAGAGAACTGCAGAGCAAGATCTTGCTCCTCCAGGTGACTTGTTGTTTTTTTGTATTGAGTCTGAACATTGTAGGTATTTTTTTTTCTAGTTTCAGGTTAAACATGGGACTGATTTAATTGCCTTCACTATAGTATGGTCTTTGTGTTTATGTGTGTGTGTGTGTCTTTGTCTCTTTGCAGTTCTTCCCGCAAAGCCAGTCAGGTCAAAAATGGCCACATCAGCAATGACAGACACAAGCAACCTGCTGAATGATGCTGAGTGGTATTGGGGAGAAATATCCAGGTGACGTATGAATTATTAGTTTTATTTACCGTTAAAATCATTCTTCAGTGGACTTCTTATCACATTTAACATTGTATTACCATCCATTTAAAAGGTTGTCTTTTTAGGGTAATATTCATGGCAATTTGTGTCTCCAGTGCTAGACTTCTGTCCCTTTTTTTTAGGTGGTCAAACCACATGATATGATTAGTATTTTGGGTTACCATGTGTGTGCTCTACCATTACATTATTGTTACTATAAATAAGTGAATATTTATGCCTGTGCTATTTTTTTTATTTAGCAGGTCAATTAGATTTGATCATTCAAACAAATAGATGATTGAAGTTAATGTACTGCTGAATTTACAGAGAGGAAGTGAATGAGAAGCTGCGAGATACTCCAGATGGCACATTCCTGGTTCGAGATGCCTCAAGTAAACTGGAGGGCGAATACACGCTGACTCTCAGGTAAAGTGATGCTTGTTTTTCCTGACAGTACTAGTGAAAGATCTAACCCATGCACATCCAAAATGTTTTTTCTTCTCTCATTTGGTTCCTGTCTCCCCCTGCAGGAAAGGGGGGAACAACAAGCTCATAAAGATTTACCACAGAGAAGGGAGATATGGCTTCTCAGAGCCTCTTACCTTCTTGTCTGTAGTGGAACTGATCAATCACTATCGGCATGAGTCCCTAGCCCAGTACAACGCCAAGCTGGACACCAAGCTTCTGTACCCTGTCTCCAAATACCAACAGGTTGGTAATGCTGCTGGTAAAGAAGCAGTTCATTGCTTGTCATCAAATTCACTTCAAAAAAAGCTATCTAATCCAGTTACTAACAAACTTCTTAGGTAAGGCCCCTTTGATTAAGTCCTTAGCAAAGCATGTCCTGCTTGAATTCTGTTTCATGTTTTAATCACTAAATTGGTGACATCACTTGTCTGCTCTTTTCATATTCCAGTTGGTGAAGGAGAACAGTATAGAGGAGGTGGGAGAGCAGCTGAAGGTCTACCATGAGCAGTACCAGGAGAAGAGCCGCGAGTATGACTCTCTGTACGAGGAATACACCCGCACCTCACAGGTACCAGCTCAACACACATGGACATGTACACATGCAGACATACACAAGCACATAGTAATGTGAATTATAGGTAACTTAAAATTAACATCTTTAATATATGCATTAATGATGTACGTGTGTGCATGGAGCTTCCTCTGTTTTATATGTATTTATATGTATATATATATATGTATACTGAGCAGCCTCAGATTGAATGAACTATAGAAGATCACAGACTGTCACAGTTTGCCGCCTTCTCCCTTTAATCTGCAGGAGCTGCAGATGAAGCGCACAGCCATTGAGGCCTTTAATGAGACCATCAAGATCTTTGAAGAGCAGTGTGAGACTCAGGAGCGCTATAGTAAAGAGTCTTTGGAGAGGTTCCAACGCGAAGGCAATGAAAAAGAGATTCAAAAGTATGTTTATATTTGCAAGCGACTCTTAATAATCTGGGTTTAATTAATTCAGATGTGAAAACAAGCCACCTAAAATCACAGTAGGTATTTTGCTTTAGTTAGCTGTGGCCCTGAAGCAAGCTGGTAAATTTGAATTACCCCCTCCCACATTTTCTTTTACAGCATTTAATGAACATATTCATAGACGTTATCATTTTCTCAAATCAGAATCCAGAGCAACTCAGAGCGTTTGAAGTCTCGTGTGAAAGAGATCCATGATAGCAAGCGCAAACTGGAACAGGACCTGAGACAACAGGTTTCTGACAACAGAGAGATCGACAAGAAGATGAACAGCCTCAAGCCGGATCTCATGCAGCTTCGCAAAATCCGAGACCAGTATTTGATGTAAGAGGAATGAATTAAACAATACCTTCATAGCTAAGATCCATTCTTGCACAAACCAAAAAGTCATTTAGCATTGAGTTTGTGGCATTTTGGCTTTGCAGATGGCTAACACAGAAGGGGACAAGGCAGAAGAAGATCAACGAATGGTTGGGCATAAAGAATGATGCTGATGAGTAAGTGTGTGAAATGAAGCATCAGTTCAACACTTTGTGTAGTGATGACTGGGAAGTGTCATATCAATGCTTATTATTTGGAGAGTGGTTGGCGCTAGTGGTTTGTTCGTGGTGAGACCTGTGCTTCAGTGTCTGCTGCATTATTTCAAAAATTTCAGCTCCTACTCCCTGGAGGAAGATGAGGGCTCACCCCACCATGATGAGTGTACCTGGTACGTGGGTGACATCAAACGCACCCAGGCTGAGGAAATGCTGAGAGGCAAATGTGATGGAACTTTTCTCATCCGAGAGAGCCAATCACAGAAGGGCTCCTACGCCTGTTCTGTCGTGTAAGTTTGTTTTAATGCACTTAAAAAAGGATTGTATTTACTGTTTTCTATTTTTTATTTCATTACATTGATAATTTGGCAAAAGTAAAAAGATGGTTTTGTAAAAGAATAGTTGGGAATTTTCTGAAATATGCCTACTGTTATTCTAGTGAAGAAATAGATAAGAAGATTGATAGCTGTGTTAATACTAGGCTACAGCCAAAATGAGGAGAAATGTCGGGACTTCCTCTCTCGACCAATAACAAAATGCACCCCGGTCACAGACATGCACTTAAATAATAAAATGTTCAGCTGCAAGAAAACAAGTGTATCAGTCTCATAAAATCAGTCCTTGTGGTGTTAACTATGAGGACAAATGCAGACAAAAAACTAAAAAAATTCACTTATCAGCTGAAGATATTTCATGTTATCTCTTGTTTGTGCAGTCATCACAAATGCAGAAATATAGCAGTATTCACCATTTTAACGTCTTAACTTCACAGTTTTCAGTTACACTTTGACCTAGGAATCTACAATTAGGACCAGAGTAGAACTGAAATCATACCTAAAAGAAGTCTCATTCGATGAGCATACAGAAAGGGTAGCCAGATATATTAGCGGATCTCTCCCAATTGCTATATATGTAATTATCAATGCTTTATTTAACTACCAATTTACTTTGAATACTAATATATATATATTTAAGTGTTTATCTAGAAGATGCATGTCTTCTTACTGGGATTTTTTTTTTTTTGTTTGGTTTTTTGTTTTTGTTTTTGTTTTTTTTAGTGTGGAAGGTGACACTAAGCACTGCGTCATCTACAAGACAGCTACAGGTTATGGATTCGCTGAGCCCTACAATCTGTACTCGTCCCTCAAAGACCTGGTACTCCACTACAAAAACGTCTCCTTGGTCCAACACAATGACCAGCTGAATGTAAATCTAGCCTACCCAGTTCTGGCTCGCTCTCAGAACCAGACCCAGCACTCAAGATGAATTATCCACCAGCAGTGTAGGACGCCAACCAGAGCGGGGAAACACAATTTTCACATGAACACATTGCAGAAAAAACACATGTCAGCGGTGGGTAAAAATAAACTGAACAGCCACAATTTCCAGTTCAGACTTTTTGAGCTGGAGGCTGGGGCTGATTTCCCAGACTGACTGTACAGCAAAAAGCACTCCTTGCTAACAGCATGGTTTTAACATAAGCACACTGCCAGCAGTACCTGAGCACTATACAGTTAGCTTGGCTGATACAAGTTTTATCTTGAGGAGAGTGGCATTAGCCAGCTATGACTGTACAGTGCCAGTTATTCCAAAAAGTGTGAGACTTTTATGAGAAAATACCTTGGATACAAAGAAAAAAAAAGTAAATGTATTAAAGGAAGACAAAATAAGCACACAAAAATACTTTTTTCAAGATTGTGAAGAGAGAGAAGAGACCAGATGGGAATGTGTGATTTACAGGAGGCACTTTTGTTTTTCTATTTCTTTTTTTCCCCTGCCTTGAACATGATGACTGTCCGTAGACAAAGGCCCGATCTGTCATCCCCAGACTGCCTGCAAACTCTCCGTAGACAAAAGCCTGAGCTGTCATCTACAAAAGGACTGGCTTGGCTAAAGCAGGCCACTCACTTCACACCAACAGGCAACTGAGAAACCATGGACCTGGGGGGTGCTTTCACTGGAGACTGGGGTTTGGGAGGGATTGCTCTGGACTTTTAGATGTTTTAAAAAGATCTGTTCAATTTGAAGCTTGCTTAAGTGCCATAGTAATAGCTTTGAATGACCACAAGCCTGTGTTACAGAATAAGGGGGCACGTCAAGAAAGAGAGGGTGAACGACATAGACTATGCTACAGCTTTAAAAAAGATAGACACATATAGGTATATTTTTTATGAAACTATCTTTTATTTCCGTCTTTGGCTTCTTGCTCTCTCTCAGTGGACCTCCCTCTGAATTACGAGGTACAACATTAAGTAAATACTGTATCACCAGATAGAAATGCATGGTGCATATTTGGTTTATTGTGAAAATAGAATTAATCACAATACACTAGAGGTACATCGATAAATGCAGTTCCACATGATCCAGGTTTCCTTTTAAAGACTCCTGCATCAAATGTTTGTTTCAGACTGCTTCCTTCTTTTTTCATTCTCTTTAATACTGTAGCACCTATAGCCATTGACCCACGGCGTAACTGTTAGTGCTCATTTTAGGTGTCTTTTTTCTGTATGCTAACGACACTTGCAGAGCATCAATCTATGTGATAATTGTATCTTTGGTACTGTATTTGCTTTGCCTCTAGTTAGATTAGACTGATTTAGCGGTACTACATCCTTGCAAATGTTTGTGTTGATGCACCCCCCCCCCTTTCCCTTTTATTATGCTTGACTGTTCATTTCAACACAAGCTTGACTCACAGAGCTGTAAAACATTGATGTACAAAAAAGAAAGTAGTAATATAACTCATGTACAGTATATTTCAGACACACATGCAGACAGTATGTGACTTTAAACAGTGTAATCGCTGTGTTTCTTTTTTTTTCAGAAAATCTGCGATGCTCTAAAATTCAGTTTGAGGACATACACAGTAATCCAGCTAATGTGAGCCAAATGAAGGATGTCTTTCCATGTAGCAAGAGAGAGAGAAATGAGTCAGTCTCTTTGCCATTTAGGCATCTGTTGTTGGAGAGATTATTTAGTATGGAATGCATGGCATCCTTCGTTTGGGTTGTGTGTTGTTTTTTTTTTTCACTTGGAACCAGTGGTTGATAATTGTGCTTTTTGTAATGGATATACAGTATGATGTGTGTTGATTATAGTAGTACTATGAAAATGTAGTACTACTCAACATAGTGGGACTTGGATAGTCAGATTTAATTTTTAGGACAGTTCTCACATCAGTTTCTGTGCTGTGCCGTTGATGTGCTCCAATTTCCCTTGTGTTTGACCCACCTTCATTTAAAGCACAGGTCAGTTATGTGAAGGCAGGGTTACTTTGTGTGGTCAGTCATAACAGGTGTCTCATGATGTTGCTTTGAAAATAAATTTACATAGTATTTCTGGAAATGAATAATCTCTCAAATTTGTAAAAAAACAAAACAAAAACTGATTATTTTAGATCTGATGGCCTAAACAAAATATTAAAGATTCAAAGTCATCGGCAGTAGTTTGAGGGGAAAAATGCACTGCTTTTAAGGAAAAAAAAAAAGTTACACATTGGCATTTTAGATTCATTTTTAACTTCTGTTAAGACAGCAAAAAATGAAGTTTTGTTGCTAATAAGATATTTTCCTACTCTTCTTCTGAGGAAAGTCAGTTATTAGTATTAGACCTGTTTGATCTGTGGATAGACTCACAAATTTGAGGTTGAAATGTTTTTCATGCAACAGACCAATCCCATTTACAACCTGAACAGTTTAAATCGGAACATTATTTTGATTTCAGTCAGGACGAATCAGTTGTACTGTACTTTGCACAGTTCTTGGCAAGGAGAAAATCCCAAGAATTTAAACTAGAGGAGGCAGCGGTGCTTTTGATGAGAGGGCTATTAAAAAAAAAAAAAAAAAAAAAAAGGTGAGTGAGAAAGATAAGTGCCTATAGTCATTGAAATGAGCTTGTTCTCTCCTTGTTATCATTGGAGTGTTACTCCACAAGATGGTGCCACCACCACCAAATGCTGTGCCCCATGGTTCACACATTTGCCATTTGTCTGAAACTTCAGGTTATCTGGAGGATGAGCAAAGCATGGTTGTTGTTGCGTATGAGTGTGTGTCTGCGTGTTAGAGCAAATCTGAGCATGTTATAGATAGGAGTGTGACAGATTGTAGTTGTGCCTCTTTGTTGTTACATATTCCTTCTTGGTTTGGTAGGGGCTGTGTAGGAGCTTGGTGCTGTCCCCCTCACGATGCACCCAAGCATGCTTCCTTTAACTCGTTGGTTTCGTTTTTATTTCCTCTGGTAAATTTTTGCCAACAAAAAACTCATAAGATAGAAATGTGAACCGTACGCATCCGTGGCTCAGCCCAGTTGTTTGAAGCTTCTTTGATAAGCTCTGAATATTGCATGCAGCATTTCTCAATATTTTGTATTAAGTGTCCAATACTTTGTGTGGCGAACAGGGATCTGGTTGAGTCATCCTCCACAGCTGACACATCCATTATCCAGTTTGTTGGACCAACACTTTGGCAACTGCACTTTTTCTTTTATGTTCTACACACAAGTTGTGTGTCTAACGCCAAACAACCATAAATGAACAGACAGTGTGAAGCTCAGTTGTCAAGAGTTTTTTTTTTTGTTTGTTTGTTTGTTTGTTTGGTTGTTTTTTTTTTTTGTTGTTGTTGTTTTAGAGAAGACAGTGTACAGGGTTTTGTTGCTTTTGTTGTTGTTTTGGGGTCAACAGCTGTCACATAATAATGTTTTTACTTCAAACTATATGGACTGTATAAGCTCTAATACTTTAAACCAAGTTTATGGAGAGCCACTGGCTCATTATGCAATTTTGTGTCCACTCAGCAAAATTGTCCAACTTAACAAGACAAGTTCTATCAAAAATCTGAAATGCTCAGTTCATCCAAACTTTCGCTTGGTCTCAGTGGTATGTAAACATGCAGATAATTTCTATTTTATTAGATAGTTTTTTTTTTTCTCAGAAACTGTTTAAACTTGCTTTATCCAAAATAAACCAACATTTTAATATAAATGTATACTATTAAAAATGCAATTTTTGTGTTTTTATACACGCAAAGAAAGTTCTGTTCACCTGGATTGCTATTTATTAAATTCTAAGTGGCAACAAAATGCATATATCAAAATCTTAGCACCTCAAGGTGAAATAAATGCATGGTCGGATACCACCAGGACCAGGTCAAACTATGTTGTGCTGTTTTAGGTCAAATTAGATTCAGTTTATTAAACAACAGGTCAACTTTTCCTGGAAAAGTTAGGAATGAAGCTTCCATTCCATTAAAAAAAAAAAAAAAAAGTATTTATTTTTTTTAATTCCTTAAGGAGAACTAGAACTGAATGGTTCCTACATTACTTGTTAAGATGAACATTTTTGCAGTGTGTTTAAACACTTTGGTCTGCCATATGTCATTTTAATAGTTAGAAGCAATGCAACTGCAGTAGCAATGAAACCTGGTCACACAGTGAAACAGGCAGAAGATGAAGACTATTGAGCTTTGACTTGGAAGCGCAACTTTACTCCCGCTCTAGTTATGTGTGTCTCTGAAATTCAAAGCTTTCATTCTGCTCATTTCTTAGATGTGCATTTGTGTCTGAGCTTCTTGGAAAGAATTTTTCTATATGACAAGTGATCATTCAAGGAATGAAATATTTTTTCATCAGCTTTGGTACACTGTAAATGATCTTTCTTGAAATGGCCTCATACACAAAGCACATCTTTCGCTGACTACAAGGAACACATATTTGATGTCTATTAAGGTTTAAAGACAGAGAGACATTATAGAGAATAAATATTTTGAAATATATTCTTAGATATCTATATTTTTGGATTATGTAATTCTGATTTGGACTGTGCTTGAAACCAATCAGAAAGAGGCTTTGATGTGAACCTGATCTTTAGACTCCACGGGTGCTTTGTATTCAAGCAGTTAAGGCAAGCATTTTCACTAATGAGCTGCAGTGAGCTTCATCGTGATCAGCATACTTCTATTTGATTTAGCATGATTATCAGGTGCGTTCAGAGGATGAAGCAAGCTCATGTACATGTGTTAATATTTACAGAGCTAAGTCTATATGTTAAATGCAGTCTTGGCTGCTTTGCATTTTATAAAAAATTACAGAAGTTTTTTTTTTTTATGCTTTTCTTTGAACATGAGAATCTGTTATGTCATATGAAAGATCCTGGTTTTTGTGAGTAGAGGCAGTGTTAAAAGTTGCACCACAAAAGCTCCACCTGGTAGCTGCCACAGAGATGTACCACAGATTGGAGACTGATACTGTAAAAGTGAACTATGAAAGCTACCACTGTAGCTTCCATTAATTGATCTGTGGCCGCTGAAGGGGAAGTGAAAGCAACATGTTAATCAGACACAGAAAGGTACATGGTTAATGATCACTCCTTTCTACAGATCTTTGTACATGGAACAATGATGGCATTAGAAAATGGTCTTTTATGGTGCCTGTGTGTGTACAGATATGTTTGTGTATTTGTATGTGTATGCGCATATGTGCATACATACACACACACACACACACACACTTTTTTTTATTATTATTATTTAGCTTTTTAAAAAAGCTGATAGATTTGTCTGTGTTTGTTTGTCTGTTAATGATAACCTTACAGAGCCTATAAAGAAAAAAAATAAGCTAGCTTGAATATTTTTCCTCCATACAGAAAAAATACAAATGTTTACAATATGTAATTAACCAAATGGTAAATGTGCGTTTGAGAATCAATCTGTCTGTCCCTCAAAGTGACTGTGATAGATTGATTTATATCTCTTCATTTCCTCTGTCATTTTAAACTTGAAAATGTTTTGAATGCTTGTTCTGTTTTTCTGTCTGTCTGTTCCTTTTTAATTTTTTTTTCTTTTTTAACTTGTGAAAACAGTGCTCCCTCGATTTCATAATAATAGCTCAACAAGATTAAGTAGTAATTTGTCCATAACAAGTAGGCATTCATCAGTCTGTCATGCTCTGCCAGCTGAATACTTCACCTCACAGTGAACCTTGTATGTGCAGGACTGATTCCTAACTTGAGACACTAGTGCATCTTTTGCTGTTAATGTTATGCACAGTTTAGTAGATTTGGTTCTGTCAGGTGTTTCTCAGATAAGGTCTCAGTTCAAAGAATCAACAGTGGGTGACACCCACGTGTTGTGAATAACAGTGAAAAACATGCCACTAAAAGATAATCGTGTACAATTTTAGTACATGGGGAAAAAAAATTCAGGAAGAACTACCAAGATGCACTCTGATCTTGATTTTTGCACAACACAGTGAATGATCCTCAAAAGGTCAATCAGTTATTCTATTGGTTGGTTAACTTGATTTATAAGACCAAAAAGTATCCAGTATAGTTTCAGCTTGTGTATGATTTTCATTTGAAATATGATGACGTTAGCAACAGCACTTTCATTTCCCCTGAAAGTGTGCCATGTGTTTGAGTTAATCTGATGTAAATGTTGTATTTTCCACTGGTGTACAGTAGTTCATATTCAAGACCCTACTCTGAATGGTAGAAGATTGGTAGTGATTTGGCAACAGCCTCTGGAAAGTTAGAGCAGCACCATTTTGAAGCATTTCTAAAAATGACAGCAGTAGTTGCTTTATATTGTTGCCCAACAAGTTGCCCAGTGTATCACTGCCTCAACATCAGCAACAAATGATACGACCCTTGGTAAATAATGATGTGCTCTTCTGTTAAAATGGTGAACAGTAATGAAGAGGGCAGTCCAATGAAGCTACTCTACACCAAAGTGCAATTGTACTGAGAGGGAGCACTGTTGTTTCAGCCAGTAGAGGCCTATTGGTTGTTGTGTGCCCAACCCCTATGCACGAATAGATGTGTATTCCTCTTCTCTTGTGTTATTCTCCCTCCACTGGTCTGTCTTAATCCAGATGTGACATTTCTTTCTTTCGTTATCGTGTACAGCTTGCTTCAGAGATGTGTTTGTCCTCAGACAGGTACTCTTCATCTGAACAGTTCTTTCTTTAGGCTGATGCAATGATTTTAAAAGACAATAAAATATATATAAAACTAAGTGCAGTCACTTGAACTTTTTATAAAGATCTATGATTACTTCCTTCATAAAACAAGTATTCTAATTATGCTTTTGCTGACTTTGCTGGACTTAAACATGATGCTGCATTGCTGCACTCACTGAAAGTGTTTTCTTTTTCAGGGTCATAAAATTAAAATCGAAAAATTGTCTATTTGTGTCAATATTAAATTATTAGGATGCGTCTCATGATATAAAAACATTAATTTTGGCTATCAGTTTTAAATAAATGGAGGTGTGACTTAACTGGCCTTGTATGGTTTAAGGGAAGGTTCATCTAAATGCATGCAATCCATTAATGATGATAAAGAAACTACCTTTTAAAGAAAAATATTCTTAAACTCATTTGAATAAAGTTGAGTTCATAATAAATTAGGCAACAGCACTTCCAAGGAAAACTTCTGTGTGGTAAGTGGTGAGGAGGAGCCGCCCCCCCCTCCAGAAAGCAATGATACTACTTCCTCTGATAATTTATGTTTATATAAAATCTTTGAATATTGTGAGAAACAGTCACTTCTGCTATTTTATGGTAAACCGGATAGAGGTATGAAAAAAATGACGATGATTAAAATGAAACCTGAGGGATTGCTTCTCTTTGTTTTTGTGATTGTATGGCCTGACAGCTTCTTATACTATGTTTCTGACGTGTGTAAGAAGCGAAGGCATTACAGTATGATCGCATGTATTGCACAAAGACAGAATCAGAAAAGATTGTCCTTCACTGTGATTGAGCCAACATACAGGAAGTAGCGTGACTCATGGAGTCATGTCCTTTCTGTACTTGCTTTGGGAGGAAACCTGTGAAGGATCATGTGACAGTCATCAGGTAAAATCCTCACAAAGTTCAAAGTTTTCTGCTGTTTTGCTTTTTTTATATATAGATGTGGTTGTTGAGCAACACCTTTAAACTGAGGAGTTTGAACATGCAGTGACCCCAAAATTTGCCAGATGATGGAAAAGTCATGCAAAGCTGGTCCCATAAAAAGAAAAAGTGGCTGAACTGAAAACAAGAATATTCCTCCTCTCTGTTTTGTCCTGTGAGATGGTGAATATAATTTTTACTTCTCCTTCAGGTGTAAGTCAGCAAATCCAATGAAACTTCCTTTGTGTGGAATACACAACATATGACTCAAAGCGTATTTATTTTTTTAATGGATCATCGACTCTATCAAACACTATCTCCTGCATCACCACGTTTCAGGTTGATCTCATCACTGCACACTAAATGAACTTTATAGGGTGCCTACATGCTTGCACAGACCTCGTGATAGTTTACTCCTGTGTGTAGTCTCACTTCCACAAGAGCAGAAATCAGCAGGTCCCGACCTGAATCCCTGCTAGTTACAAGTGACGGCAAGTGATCACGTGACCAACGGCCAATCAAAAAACGCACAGCCTGCACGAGGAAGCGCAGGAGGTGCATTTAAAGTTGCTCCGGAGTGGAGCAGCTGCCGACACCGACATGAAGACTGTCCTGTTGCTCCTCTCCGCTCTGAGCTTCAGCAGCCGGTCCGGCAGCTGCGCCCCCTCCTCATGTCGCCTTCCTCCTTCTCAGTGGTGCTCATCTCTAGACTCTGCTGTCCAGTGCGGAGTAAGTAGTGTTCACATGTCTTATGTATGAGCTTTTCGGACACACTGTGTAATTTTCTGTACATTTTTGGGTGATTTAACCAACCTGTAGGAAACCATAGCAACGGCAGTTAGCAAGCTACTAAAACAAAACATGGCCGGCTCTCTGATCGATGTCTGTCTTCGAGTCTAATGTGAGTAAGTCGGCCTACAAATGATTAAGTCGTCGGCGGAGACGTGAATTTTCTGCTTACTTATGCATGTGACCTATGACCAAATCAAGTTGTGTGCCAGCTGCAGAAAAAGAAGAAAGAGGAAGTGCACATATAAAAAGAATCCTGGCCAGTAACAAACAGGATATAACCTCCAGACGGTCGCTTTGCTAATGTCTGGCAAAGACGCACTCCAGTTAACATTCACAGTGTCCTGAATAATTAAAGATACAAGTTCTGGCGGTGCTCATTTGCTCCTTACATAAGCGCGAATGCTGCTGTGACGGCATTTCATCCATCCATCTTCTGCCACTGCTCCGTTTCCGGGTCGCGGGGTGCCGCAGCCAATCCCAGCCAACGTTCACGGCGAGGGGCGGGGTCACCCTGGACAGGTCGCTCGTCCATCACAGGGCCAACACACAGAGACCAACAACCACTCACACCTACGGACAGTTTAGAGTCACCAGTTAACCCAGACATGCATGTCTTTGGACAGTGGGAGGAAACTGGAGTCTGTGATGGTACTTTATTTTTAAAAAATATGGCCTGAGCTCTTATAATACTCTGTCTGAATTGTAATTGGTCTAACTTCGTATGCACACACAGTTAAAAACATTAACTTGGATAAGATAAACCCTCAGACCAAATGGCAACATGCCAATCTGTAACCCTAAACCCAGCCTGAATTTAATTTTGACTTACTGTAACCCAAACATGTGTCATCAGTAGTGATTGTGGCTTCTGTCCTGTTGTGCAGGTTTTGAAGGAATGCCTTCAGTCCAACTTCACCAGGTCCCATCAAACAGCAGATCCAGTCCTGGTGGAGCTTTACTATGAAAGTCTGTGTCCTGGCTGCAGACTTTTTCTCACTGAGATGCTCTTCCCCACCTGGCTCTTGCTAAATGAAATCATGAATGTCAATCTGGTGCCCTATGGA
The DNA here is from genome assembly GCF_900963305.1 of Echeneis naucrates. Taxonomy (NCBI): domain Eukaryota; kingdom Metazoa; phylum Chordata; class Actinopteri; order Carangiformes; family Echeneidae; genus Echeneis; species Echeneis naucrates. The sequence goes on from NC_042527.1 coordinate 8,737,133, forward strand.
AATGCTGTGGTAAGCATATTGAGCAGCGTATTGCTGCCTTTTCAAAGAAATGTGATACTTGTCTTTGTTCATAAGCAGGGGAAGAAAATCTAATCTAATATCAAACTATGTAGTCACAAAAGGATTTTTTTTTTTTTTTTTTTTTTTTTAAAGAACTCAAAAATAAGTGAAGACAAAACTGCCATATAATGATGAGGTATATAATAATCTCAGGCAATATGTTTGTTTGTGTGCCCAACCCTGCAGGAGAAACCTGATGGACAGAAATATATTTATGAGTGCCAGCATGGAAAAGAGGAATGTCTGGGAAATATGATTGAGGTAAAGTCACATCTCTAATGCAAAGAAAAAATAGTGCAACTACAACTTGAAAACATGTAAATTTGCTTCATTCTTGTAAAGCAATATACTTCCTCGAAGAAACAGTTGGTATTGGTGTGTCTGTGTTTCTTTCAGACTTGTTTATTAAACATGACCAAAGCGGCTTTCCCAATCATCTTCTGTATGGAGTCCTCACAGGATGTCATCAAATCAGCCAAAAGTGTAAGGAAGTCTGAGTACAATTTCATTGTACTGCTGACTCTGATCTGACCTGTATATGAATGAAATGAATCAGAAACTGAAGTTATTTCCCTGCTGAAGTGTATGTTTCTATTTCTGTTCCTGTTTGAAGTGTGTGGAACTCTACAGTCCCCAGCTGAGCTGGGACAAAGTCATGAGCTGTGTGAATGGCGATCTGGGAAACCAGCTGATGCATCAGAATGCCATGAAGACTAATGCACTGAAGCCTCCTCACAATTATGTTCCTTGGGTCACCATTAATGGGGTAAGGCTCCAGTGCATTTTGCAGCTCCTCAAGTGTTTTGCCAAAAAAGTCATGAAGGCTTGAAATTACCAATTGAAATCATATGTGTAACTTGAGTGTTACAGAGCTGTTTAAAGGTAACCATATATTTTGTAGTGTTAAGCAACAATCCTGCTGCATTCACTTGGTCCTGTAAAGTTTTTACTGCAACTGCAATTCTTTTTTATTTTTGCAGTCTCTTTCTTTGGCTCTGAGTGTGTCTGCCCAATCATAATAAATCACATGCAGTTGTTGTTGTGTCCTAGTTGGTCAGTACTAACAACTTTTTGTTGGTCTTTGGCAGACAATTACTGCTATGTTTTATCTTAATATGTGATGATGGTACCACTCCTAAATAGCATGTTTTTTTTTATTGTTTTTTTGTTTGTTTGTTTGTTTGTTTGTTTTTTTTTTTTTGTTTGGTTTGTTTTGTTTTTTTTTAACCACCTCAACCTGTAGCTGTGCCACAGCTTTGACTGCCTTTATCTATTTACAGGAGCACACGGATGACCTGCAGGACAAAGCACAGGTCTCTCTCTTCACTCTTGTGTGCAATATGTACAAGGTACAGTTAATTATGGTCATCTCATATATATATATATATATATATATATATATATATATATATATATATATATATATATATATATATATATATATATATATATATATATATATATATATATATATATATATATATATAATTTTTTTTTTTTTTTTTTTTTTTTTTTTTTTTTTTTGGGGGTTCCTTGACCTCAATCAGCAGCTTTTATTCATGAAATAATTGTCTTTCAGGGTGACAAGCCTCCAGCCTGCGGAGGGGGCCAGAGACGTTTCCAAAGTTACTGCAACAATGACTGAGGGATCCACACTACTTATGCTTTTTTTTGTTCTGCTCCAGGTGTGGCCACTAAATAAGCAACACTTAGAACTACAAATTTATTTTTTTGTTGTTGTTCTCTATAAGAGGGAAGACTTGATTACATCACTTGATTTACAAAGAATTAATACAACTAAATTTTTTTTATTTCTTTTTTTTTATTTCTTTTTTTTTGGAAGGTGTCATTCCTGAAATGTTATGTACTCAAACACTGAAAACATAAATGCTTTTTTTGTTGCATTTTGACAGTGTTTTGCTATTTCCATTGCCTCACATGCAGCATTCTCACTGTCCTATAGATGGCACCACATTTTTAAACTAATGTCCTCAGTCCTTTTCTTACCAGAGGTAGTAAAAGAGAGAAATGGCATATGTATATGGAGAGAGCTCACCACACTACCCTTTAAAATGGCTTATTTTATTTACCAGCTTCCTTTCCTCTGAGTTTAGTCTGTCAGATTCATGTCCTTGGAAATGGCTTGCACAACTGATTTTACCATTCAATTGCATGTCCTTCAAAAATGGCATTGCTAAACACTGTTAATTACACCTGGTGTGCCTAAATTCGTTCATCAGTCACACAGACGTTATACTTGATGTCTTGTATTTGGTCTGTAAACCCAAGTTTAGTCTGGTTTGGGTCTGCAGCGGAAGAGGCAGGGTCATCACAGTTCAGTGTCTCCTGGGAGTCACTTTGAATGTTTAATATGCACTCTCAAACAGTAGATCTTTCTAAAGTTGGGTTGTTTTGTTGTTGTTTAAAAAAAAAACATTAAACATAAGACAGCACTTTCATGGAAGCCAGAGTCTGTCTGGCCTTCCTAGAAGGGCAGGATGAAAGAGGTCCTCGGATCTTACTGACAGACATGCATGAATAATTACCTGCCGGACAGACAGCTCTACTGCATCAATCTCACAACTAGCTAACATCTACAGGCTCTGTGCACTTTCTCATTAACTCTCAATGGAATAGAAAGCACCATAAAGTGTTGACATGCACACAGTACATGGTCATTGAATTTTGGGGTAAGGTGCTCGAAAAAGGACACAATTGTAGGTTAAGATGCCAACTGACAAGTGTATGAAGAAAGCTAGTAGCAGTTGATGACTAAACTACTGACAGCAGAGGGTTTCTGAAGAGGCGGGAACACACTGAGTGACAGCCCAAAGTTTTACTGTCACGCACTACATCATATCTGATCTTAAAATGGGTTTCTATATCCTCCTCTTGGCCATTTCCTTCCCAGTTATGTTCCCATGATACAGTTACTGAAAGTATGAGGAGAAATAACTCATCCAAAATTTTCAACTTCACTGAGGTAAGGCCCATTCATAAACCTTTCAGAGATACTTTTAATAATGTACTATAATTGCAACAGTCAATTTTCTTTTCAGAGCTCGAAACATACGTTCACATTAGTTTTAAAAAACAAGGTGGGGAACTCCCTGGAATTGTGGTTGTTGTACAAAAGGAGTTAATAATCACATCTTAATGTTTTTTCCTGCGAGGTTTGTAAATTAGTTTTTAAAAACTGTGAAGAAGAGTAATGTAGCCATGGGGGCCAAAATAATCTTAGTATTTTAATGTTAATATTTTTGTTGTTTACAAGTTTGGCAGATAAGAAACCATTTCATGTTTACAAACTTGGTGTCTTTTGTGAGTGGGACGACAGATTAGACAGACAAGAGAAGCCTCAGTTTTTTTTTTTTTATCCTGAATGAGGTTTGTTATAAAGAAAGAATCCCCTGTTCCCTCAGTCTTAATCACTTTGGCCAAAAATGGTTGACAATGAAACCTGAGAGCATGTTGACAATTATTTATGGAAAGGTGGAACTCCCAAGCAGATGGAGAGATAAGGTCATGGGATGTCGCAGAAAACAAGGACTCTTATCTGTTTCCACTCAACGCTGACGCTGAAAGAGAGATACGCTAAGAGCTAAATCCCAAAACACTGTTTCACTGTGAGAATCATCTGTTGTGTCCAAGGTGATGGTGTGTGGGTCTCAGGACCTGAAATCAGATAAACCTTTCAGAAATAATGCCTGAGTCGGCTTTTCCGAGCTTCATCATATTTTCAGCAAACACACAAAAAAACTCCTGTCTGTAATTTACCTTGAGATCTCAGCAGTTTATTGACTTTCATATTGTCTCTTCAAGAAGTTCAAAACAGGCCAAGCTTGATTTCAGCTGGTTGCGTGAATGTGGTAAGACAAACCTGCGCTGCAAACTTTTGACAGGCTCTTCCTGTAATGTGGCTTAGTGATGAAGCAGATATATCTCCGCTGCACGTTAGGGGATCTTGAGCTATGTTGCACATAATCTGGTTAAGATGTAGTTTTTCATTTCATCGTCTCTGACCGATAAATGCTTTTGATGCAGTGCAACAATGTTTTTAACATTTCAAGTTCAAAGGTATCTGTGTTTAAATTGCAATGACAACAACAAAGCATTTGGAGAGAGAGTCAGGTGGTAGACAGCTAACTCCATCAGCCAGTTCTAAAAATGTTGAGTTTATGATGCATGAGGGAAAACATTTGCTCACCTGCCTTTCCCATGAAAAAGTCATTTATAACTTTCTGTGACGCATATAAATTTGATATCTAAATGCCATCACTTTCTCTTCGTCGAATAATTTAATGCAGTTGACCACATGGCATATCTGCTGATTACTGTCCTGTCTGTCCTGCTCTCCCTCTGCCATCTAGAGACAGTGGGACTCCTTAGAGCAAGCCTCCTCCACCAAGGGTCTGCTGGGCCCTCATATAAAATATGCTGTGAGGAGGCTCTTCTCAGGCAACCTGCAGCTGCCTAGGTTGTCCTGCAGACCCTCAATGCAGGAAGGACCAGAGGATGGCCCCCAGACTGGCCCCTACACCCAGAGCATTAAACCCTCCAGGAGCCTGGGGACGCTGACCAGCTACACTAGTCAAGGCCTGTGAGTCAATGATTCTGTTTGTTCAATGCCCTTCAACAGATCATGTCTTTCTTTCTTATCCAAACTTTATACTTGATGTATTTAATTTATGAGCATTTTTTTGTTATACACAGTATTGTTTTTTTTTTACTTTATACTTCAAACCTCTAAAGGAGTGTGTGAAAATGAGCATTTTTTTTTCTAGCTGAATAAATTATTATAGTTACATGTCACCAATTAATAACCTAAGTTGAGCTGCTGAATATTTTTCAGCAAACCTCTTTCAATCGTGTCTCCTGTAAACAATTCAGCAGAGCTCAATTACATTTCCTTAGTACCTTACTATAAGAAGAAAAAAGCTGATTTGCTTCTGGAGCATATGATCCAACAAAGCGTCCTGGTTAAGGCATCGCTCTTCCCTCTGTCACACAGTATTGCTGAACAGTTATTACCGAAAAAGGGCTCTTGTGATTGTTTCCACAACCAGATTTAAGCTGCTGCTGCAAATGCAATTCTTTTGCCTGTCCACACTTTGTGCGTTTTTATGTGTTTGTTGGTGTGCTCAACTTTTGTGTTCTTTTTCCACATGTTGTGGGAATGCACACAGACCTGTTTCAATTTGCAGGTCAGGGGAGATCAGATAAGGCTACACTTTCGGCAAGTACACAGTTGTATCATAGATGTTTTTGTTTTATAGAGCCAACATTATTAATATTTGTCCATTTGAATGGCTGAAGCAGCGTCGGTACTAATACACCTGTGTAACAAAGTTATATCTGTGTAAAATGATCTAAAAATTGTCCATTTATACAAATTGATAAACAGAAGTTTACTTATTTCTTCTGGGCCAGAACAAACAATGTGTTTGTGTGTCACCAAATAACACCACAAAATTGCAAAAATAGATAACTATTTCAAAAACTACCTGTAAGGCAGTTCATTTTTGTTTATTAGTGGACAAGTCATGCATAAAACATTAAGCAACCTGACTTTTTGTCAAAATAAGCAGATAAACATGATGGCATCCAGTTTCCAGTGGAAATCAGGTTCATACATTGTGATGATTAGATTAGTATTTATTTCTTAAATGTTTATATGCCAGTAGATACAAAGAAACACCACCACAGACATGACTCATATGATGTAGATGGACCTAAAAGCCTTTTATTGTGTTCAGTGTTTGGGAAGAGGCCCATGTGCTCGCCTGTTTACAAGTTAGTAGTGCAATTTTGATGTAGTGCCAGAGAAGTTGTCGCATTCAAACCTTTTAAACCTGAAAATGCGACTAATATTATCATATTTAAGTTTTAATGACATTCCCACTGACTACATCTGAAATGTTTTGTAGCTCTCTGCGTAGGCTTGTTTGTGAGAAGACAGGCAGTCAGGTAGCCAGTATAGACAACATCTACAATCGGTAGCCCTTATGGAGAAGAACAAGGCTGAGAATGAGCCCTGTCTGGCCTCTGCAGGATAAACACTTTGTCACCGCCGCTCTTGGAACAGCTTCTAGTGTTTCCATCGTCTTGGTCAGGATACAGGTGCTTGAACTCCTTGATGAGGTCCCACACAGGCACTGAAGAATTAACCTCTTGCGCACAACACTTCTATTTCACAATATAATTGTCACACTTACACACACAATGAGAGTCAGGCACAGGAAACAGTGTGAATTATGATTATTTTAGCAGGAGGTAGTGCAGGAGCCGCAGGTGATGGAAAGCTGAAGAAGAAGCATTTTATCTTGTGGAAATGTGATCTTAAGCACAGGATGGCCAAGCACAGATGAAGGAAGATGCAGGTGATAAAAGGTCTATCTGACTGTAGCGCTCATGAATTAAGACCTTCATGACTTCCCACTTGAAAAGGAAGATCTCCAAAAGGCAGATCACTCTCAGCCAAGATCAAAGCAGTTGTGCATAGAACATCATTTGAAATATGTTATTCTTACTGGAGGGAAAATATTGTGAGAATAATTCAGTTTAGATTCAGCATGATGTTGTCAACAAGCCCTTTTGGTGTCTGATTGTGGGTAAAACTATTTGGAGAAACTCAGGAGATGGATCCAGGAGGAAGGTGGAGGCCTCAGAAAATCACAAGACCCAAAGCTGTGGAAACACAATCTTTGGTCAGCCATTAGAGTTTCTTTTCAGCTGTCTCTTCAGCGCCTTCAGGATGCTGTCCACTTGACTTACTTTTTGCAATGCGAAATATTTTGTAACACACAAACAGATGTTGTCTCACGTTGCTGAACTATGACAGCTACACTTGGACTTGATCAACCCCTCTCAGGACCTGCAGGAAGCTCCGCTACAGGAATGTACATTCTGTTCTGGCCTCTCTCAATGAAACCGAGAACTGGGCAGCCCTCACCTCTTCTGTTGTCCACATGACTGAAATGATGATACGCTTCAGGGCCAGGGTTTGTTTTTGGCCCAGGATCGTCTTCTGATGTGTTGAGCTTTGGGAAGAGAGGAGAGCATCTTCACTGCTGGGCATTAGGGCAACATAATATCAAAGGGGTTCAGAGACAATGCCGAAGACCGCATGTGGCACAAGGTCAAAGAAAGTGACTGAAATATAATAAATCTAAAATTAGAAAACAAATGAAAACCGGCCATGTTTGTGAAGATTAAAGCAGTATGAACTGGTTTATGGCCACCAGGGGACCGTGGAATGAGCTGTAAAGATCATTCTGGCTTGTACTCCTGAAAATTGAGGTTAAATGTTCATCTTTCAGTCTTGTTGAAAATTGGTTTATGGACTCATACAGTACTGTTATACCAGAATAGATACTGTACACCAGCTATCAGTATATATCCATAAAAAACCCTCAACCAAAGAATCTTTTTTCCTGATCCCCCTACCAGCTGTTGGTCATAGGTTCAGTCCTGTGTCAGATGTTCCAGCCCCCCAGGTTATTTCAGCTACGTTAGACAGCACCGGTGTTTAGCTGCGAGTCCTTAACCACAGCAGGACCTCTTCTCACTCTGCTGCAATAAACAAAAAGATTGGGTGGGGTGAAGATGATGTTGCCTCTGGTCACAGATAGAGAGCGCCATCGTGACAGCACCCATGCTCTCTATAGCTTTTATCTACCTCTGCTTTTTATAGTCAGAGGCTCTTCATGTGACTTCTCCTGGTACGTTCGGAGCATGTGAAAGGCAGAGAGGCTGCCTCTGAGGAAATAGACAACTTCACAGCAAATGGCGCCTCAGGGACTAAGGGAAAAGCCTGAGTATGCAAAGTCTTTTGGAGTGAGAGTACGAAAGCCGAGCTAGAGGGCCGAGCCAGGCAACAGCTTAATGTTTATACAGTGGAGGAACTCAGAGAGGAAGTAATTACGGAGCACATTCTGAAGTTGATGAACAATATGCTCCCTAAGATTAGGAATGAACAAAGAGGGCAGGCGGAGAACTGGAAAGAGAGAAACACACGCAGAGGGAAGCAATATGTCATGTGTCTCCTCCCTGTATATCAGACAGCCATATTTAGTTGGAGAGAGGGAAGGCCTAGCACTAATGTAAACAAAGCCTGGGAGCAGGAGGGAGGCAGAGAAGGTTCATCAACACTAATGTTTCACTCTATTGCCTAACACGGCAGTCAGCATGTTCTTTAGGAAGAGACAAGTAAAGGATTCAGTAGATAGCCAATAAAGATAAAAAGGTATCCAAGAGAGGTCATTTGGTTTAACTTTTTGGAGAGTTTTTGTTTCCTTTTTTGGATGTTTAAAGCAGTATTAACAAGAGACTTTTGGGAGTGAACAAGAACAGGTCCTGGTTTTGTTCAAGGGTGAGGAAGGAAGGACTGGACTAGCTTCACCTGGATTTGGAAAAGCAAGACGGATCACCAGTATATGTTCTGTCACAAAAAAGTTTTTTGAGAAACCAGAGTTGAAAAAAAAAAAATATATATATATATATATATTGGATCAATATTACCAAAGGCAGAGCAATCAAAGGAACTAATCTCCAATTGCCTGAGCGTCCTCTGCTATGAGTGACCTGTGCACTGAGAGCTCTGAGGAGGAGCAGTCTGAGGTGGAGGAAAGGCTGCAGGGACAAAGGCTGACGAAGCTGCCAATCATTCAGCTCATGCCCAGATCGAAAGCTGGCTCACCAGGAGGATCCCCGAAGATCTCCCCCAAAGATTCTCCTCGTGGGTCTCCTCGAAACTCCCCATTGCTCTTCAGAAAGCTGCTGATGAACCGCAGCATCAACCTGCAGAGGCGCCGCTTCACGCTTGCCCACACGCCCAGGTAGAGGCCATAAGTCCAAGGAGCTGTTCCACTCGTAACATTATCTCATATCATTTCAATTCAACCGCAAAAGTGATTATCACTTTTCGTTTCTGCACCTGCATGAAGCTGCTTTGGTCAGCATTTAATTTGCAGCTATCTGTGCCAGCAGATGAGCCAAAAAACCTGTACATACAAATTGAATTTCGAACATCAATAATCCAAACACAACTATATTTGTTAGCATGCTCCTGACTGATGAATGTTTCAGTGGAAGGGTTTGTGTTGTTGAAGTGAAGTAGTCACTCTTATCAGCTGCAGACGTGAAATGTGTTTTGGTTTATTTCTGTGAAGGCAGCACCCGTTTACATATGAAATCAGCTCTTGTTTCAGGGACATTCTGCTGAATAAAATCCTCCTAATGTCAAGATTTTAAAGGTTTCATGCTCTATACATGGAACTGATATTTTTTTAAATACTCCCGCCTGTGGCCGTATTAGCATTGTGCTTGGTTTTTGCATTTTACTTGATTATTAAAGGCTTTAGTTAATTATTTGCCTAGTTTTTTTTCTGTAAAGAACAAATCTGTTCGTTTTTTTCTTAAGGAAGGGATTTCAAATTCGTTTTATGCTTAATTTCCTACAGTTGTGTGTTTTTCCAGATCTTTGTCCCTGTTTTTTTTTTCAGACAGAGCAGCATCATCTATGCAAACACAGCTCAGCATCACCAGATCGGCAGTTTATTGTTCTGTGTGTTTGTGAAGCACGTGCCTAAGTCTGTCATCGACAAAATGACCTCTTTTAGTAGCTTCACAACAATGAAATACACCTCTTGCCAGAACTTCAAACATTTTTCATTCATTTTTTTTATTTTCTGCTGTTGTCATGCCCTTAACTTGCAGCTGTCTTACCAGCCCAGCCAGTTCTGTGCTGACGCAGGTACTGGTTTAGTTTTATGAGCCATTGCATCTGTCTCAATCCTCAATTCAAATGCAAATTAAACATTTACATGGTTAACGACGCCAAGCTAAGGTATGACCAATTAAGCAGTACTTGACCTTTACGTCTTAGACATGGAAGAATAAACACGTGTATAATATGGATGTACAAACAGGGTAGATATTTGTTCTTTTTACTTCCAGCACAGAGTGTATTTCTGTGTATTTCCGTAGGTCTCCACAGAAATCTGCTCATTGTTGAGTGTATCGTGTAGTACTGTAAAGATCTATTTTTATGCATATGTTCCTATGTCCTTTTTGGAGTGTCAGTGTCCTTCACTCCTCAACATGTACACATTCAAACGTAGATACCAAGCATTGCAAGGCTGGTAACAACTTGATACAGTGCTGGAATATAACAATTTCCCCCATGAAAGAAAATTAAAAGCCCGGGGGAAACTCCCGCTAGTGCTACAAAGCTCTGCATTACTTTTATTGGTACGAAAAGAATATTGGACATCCCTAAAGATGCCAGTGCTTACTAGAAAACTGAAAAAAACTCTTGACAAGTTCATTCAGCTTTCATAAACATGTATGAGGAAGCGTGGAAGAGGAGGTCAGTTTCCCCCAGGCATTTAATGGTCTTGTTCTTGAGACAGCTGGCCTCTTTATTTTCCAAGGTTTAATCTAACTCTCCAGTCAAGCTGTTTCATTAATTTCATTGTGTCTGTTGAAAATCTAAATACAAGGGGCAGAGAGTTTAGTCAAGAGGATTTCAATGCTCAATCAGGAATGTCAGAGTTTTTATATCATACAGCTCTGAGGTCAGACCACTGGACATATCCCTCTGCAGGGTATGTGCAGTGTCCCATAATGTCAGAGCTGAAATTAATGGTAAGGGATGAATTATAGCAGGATGGCTGGCAAGGAGGAAGAATTAAACAAACTGGGATCCAGCGGAAAATAAATGTCGCAGGCGGCTCAAATATAGAACATACCCGCATAGTTATTTTCACTTTGTGTCTAAGTTGATGAAAACTCTTTTTCCACTCCTCAGACACCATGTCCAGTGGAGTTTTTGGTGAAAAGCATTTTGTGAAAATCACTCTACTATGTCAAGTCTAGTGTGAGTCAGGGGTGACTTTTTTCCATTACGCCGTTCATTGATTGACTCAGGACATATTCTGGGCTGACACATCATAAACAAACAGGATAATTATCGCTGTAATTTATGCATGTACTGCAATATATGTTTTACCACAATAATTAAATGTTTCTTTTCTTATCATGTCATAGTAATGATAATAACTAATGAGCCTGAAGAACTATGATCAGTGTCTGTGTAAAACAAACAAACAGAAAAAGGATGGACTCACTCACTGGATGCATGTTGAAATGACATTTCCTGTTTGTTTCCACTAGAGGCTGCTGTGTTGTGAATTGTGGGCAGAAAGGCTGTCAGGAAGATTTGCTTCTGTTCCTGTGATCGGTCACATTGGAGTAAAGTGGCACTGTCCTCTAGCTGGAGTTTGGCTCTGTGGCGGCTCAAACATTTTAGATGGAGAGATGCTTTCAAAGGTTATCTTGCCAGGGCTTTGTTGAGAAATATTGTAGGCACCTTATGCTAAAGTTGGACTACATACTGTTGGCAGATTAATAGTTTAAAAAGTTCAGCCACACACAGTAACTTTAGAACTTCATTTCAAGCAGAGTAAGTACGAAGCTGTACCTCCATCCAGCTCCGGCATAGACATTTTAACTTGACATAGACAGATCTGTTGCAACAGACACTTGGTGTGCGCTCCGCCTTCACATTATGTAAAATTAGATTTTTAAATCCTTCAATAGTCACCTGCTCTCAGCTGTATTTTCACAGTCACACACTTGGTGACACCAAATATTTGTTTAACACTGCAACAGGATATTGTGTGAATCAGATAGATAATGTTATGGCATGGCAAGAGAACACAAAGGAAAATTGAATCACCGTTTAAAAACCACACAGCTCACACACACATGCAACACAGTATTGAAGTATTGATTGACCAGTATGCTGTTGCAGCTGCTGGCATGAAGGCAGGCCGGTTGCATGAGAAAAGGAGGTGTAACGACTCTCATACTTGGCTTTGCAATACTACAATATAGCAAATAGTAACTTTGGGTTTTCCTTGTAACACACTCCCATTCTGTTAGTGCTACTCTGACCCCGGGACTCTTCATACTGATCCACTATCTCATGCAATGGCTGCTGTTCCTTTATTCCTTTCTCTGTGCTCTCTCTCTCTCTCTCTCTCTCTCTCTGAACCGTCCAACACTCCACCCCTTCTCTCTCTCACTCTCAGGGGAGATAGTGTTGTTGTTTGTTGTTTTAAGCCTGAGTTTGGTCCCACCACTCTCAGGAGAGAAGAGAAAAGCGAGCAGAAGTCTGTTGTGGCCTGCTGACAGGGCCTGCATGGGACGGCCCACCCCAGGGAGCATCTGATGGGACTATAACACTCTTTCCAGCTCACTTTTTTCCCACTAAGAATAACTGAGCGTGTTGATGGTGTAGAATCACCGAGGCGACCCCTGTCCCTTCAAATGGACAGCTCTGTGTCAAGGTTCATTTTTTCAAGACCGATACCTGGGGCCTGTTGTTGAGGAACTTAGTTTTGCCAGTTTGCAGCTCATTTGGAAGAAGTCAAGTTTGCTGTTTCCTATTTAGGAGTACGACGAGAGTGGAAAAAGAACCAAAGAGGGCAGTTTAACTTGGCGTGTCTGTGGTGGTGAGCTGAAAGGAGAACTGACAGCTGACACCATCCTCAATTTCACTTGATTTGATTCAGCCCCATACTTCCACTGTCAGTGAGATAATATGTTAGCTCATTCTGTGATAGGTCTGTAACAGCCAAGACGCTTTTCCTTTGGCCTTTAGGCTGTTCACACACACACACACACACACACACACACACAGACAGTTTCTGTCTCTCTGTGAGCACTAACACTTTTGGGTTCTTGTTTTTCCACAAAAACAAATGGACATATCCTTTTTGCCAGGACAAAATGCGGAACTGCAAATTGAATTTCCATCTTGATGCACTTTGATCCATTGATTCTGCACTGAGCTGGAAGTAAATCGCTACTCGCTAATAAGTTTCATCTAATAAGACGAGGGGACCCAACAGGTCTGACTCACTGTTGTGTTCACGTTCTCACTCCTACCTGGTGCAGTTGCTGAGACTCTTGTTTTGCTGTTTTGAATATTGATGTTGTTTTGCATCTGTCATTCTTGGACCTGTTTTTCCAGCATCGTCCTCTCAAAGGGATTTTTCTCCCAGTATCATAACTTGTGACCGCAGAGAGTGGGACAGTTTTGCTTTTTGATTCTTGACAGCATGGGTTTTTTTGATAGCAACACCGAAATTCACATTGTTTATTCTTCACCTCCCAAAGCTGCGATTTTGATGCTTCTGTGAATCCAGTCTAACTTTTTTTTTTTTTTTTTTTTTTTTTTAAATCTGCCAATATAATGATGAACAAAGACTCTCGCTTTTCAAGGAAAATGCACAGCAACTTCTCCACGCGCAGACACTCATGCATTGGGTACGTACTGTTCTGTGGGAATGTGATTACAGTTGTTCACGTACAGTGAAGGAAACATAATGCATGTGTTGATTTCATTAGTTTGCATATCTGGAAAATACTGTCAGTCTTATGATGCAGCATAAGTGATAGTGGGTTGTTTTGGCTTGTATCTGCTGGTTTTATGTCAATCGTTGTGACTGTCAAGGCATTTGGCAGATGTGATGTGATTTCTAGCCCCTGTTTCAGAGAACAATTTAGTTTATCAAAAATATAACAGTTAACATATGGCAGGACACATTGAAATCTGGAAATGATTGTCTCGACAGGTTATTGTTAGACTATTTTGTTGTAGCGGTGTTGAGTCTGTACCTGTGTCTTGTTTAAAACTCTGGATTAACTTGTCTGCCACATAATTTGATATAGACTGTGTTGAAGCCAGTGGCTGTTGATATTGGTGTTACCAGGCGTTTGGAGGGGGCATGGTGGATCAATGGCTCTGTCCACTGATGTCCCTCCTTAGGGTCCATGGGCCCACATTGTGTTTTACATGGTGTGATCAATGAGAGCGGCAGATGGGGTGGGTTTCATCTTGTTCCATAGGATACAAAACAGAGAGAGATACAAAACAATAATCAAATAAACTGACTTCCATGTTTAAATGGCGGTAACGGGCCCCCTTGTTGACACATGAGCTGATGTGACTGACTGACATGATTGTAGCAGGAAATTGATACAGCTGTGTGATCAACGGGCCAGATTCAGATAACATACTATCATGGGATCCCTGCAGGACACAATATTACCCAAGTTAAAGAGACCCAGAACAGGGACTCAACATATGGAACAAAAGAGTACTCAGCAGCATAGGAGTATACACACACATTTTTACAAGTATATTAATTTGTTGGCCAACAGGACTCCATTGTGCTCATAATCAGAGATGCATCATCAGAATTAATCTGCACAGATTCATAAAGAAGCTTTTCTTGCACTAAAAGAAAAAAAAAACATGTCAGAGCTCTGGTGGGATGTGCAATGTGCGGACTGGCAAACTTTTCTGCACTCTGGGCATAAGGCATGTGCCTCGCGAGTGTCATCCGAACTCCTCCAGCCGTGAGCCTCTTTGGATCATATGAGGAGATCAAAGGAGGAGATTTTAGACCACAGCCAGAAGTGCAGCAGGGAACAGAACAAGCCTCGATTCTGTTATTACCTGATTTGTTCATCCCAAAAAAAAAAAAAAAAAAAAAAATCTGAACTGAAGTGGAGTCACTTTTGGCAGTTTAAACTCACTGAAGTTCACTCATTTGTTTTGTGGTACTTAAATTAATTATGGGAGTAGTTACATTTTTTCAAATGAATAATTTTCTTTGCCTTCATGCAGCCCACACACACATACGTACACACCCTGAGACAAAGCAATCTGTTGTTATCCAGATGTGTCCATCACAATAGAGACAGCTCTAATCCTCACTTGTACTAACAGTACCAGGGCACCATTCATCGTACCCTATGACTTACACACACACACACACACACACACACACACACACACACACACACACTCCTGGTAACCTTTTCAGCAACGCTTTTTATTTACACTGCCACATTCAGCGATACATGGTTTAAGATGAGACTTCTCAGTCGGTATCATGAGCAGATAGTAGATACTGCTGTAACAATCAACTAAAGTCAGCCGTTAACTCAAGTAGAGAATTATGGGAAGAGTGAGGTGAAGGCAAGAGCGACAGACGAAAAAGACCACTGACTGGGAAAAAGAGATAATTCAGACAAAAAGGTCAACACCACAGATGAGAGGGCGCTGAAGAAGTGATAGAGAGGACGTGTTGAGATAACGCTACTTTTAGTACAGAGATAATGAGTGGAAGGAGAGCGTTAGACAGAAAGACCGGGCCAGCAGGGTGGAAAGAGTAAAAAAAATAGTTCTGAAATAGACAAAAAAGGGACAGAAAGTGATTGTGACTGAAAGAATAATGACAAAAAAAAGGCGTGAAGTGAGGCCACCCTACCAGAGAGCAACAGTGTCAATGTCAGAGGTCTGAATATAGCCGCCAGCCCCCACCCCCACCCCCACCCTGACCCCAGACCCCCCACACATACGCACAACACTCCTCCCCAACGCACACCAAGATTAGTCAATAGGGCCTGTGTGGCTATGGCGGGCTGGGTGCTGTGTGCGTCACTGCTGTACTCCATAGTTTCAGCATGACTGATTTCCCCAATCGCCTCCAGAGACTCATCGATTCCTGAGGCTGCAGCAGCAGCAGACACAGCTTTAATACTGCTGACATTCAAAATGAGCAGCTCTACTGTAATTCCCCCTCACACTGTGAGAAGACACAAAAACTCTCTCTCCTGTATTCAAAGTTAGTCTCTGTCTAAAATGACAGAGATGAAAAGATAAGAAAGATTATAAACACAAAGTCAGTGACACAAACAGATTTTCCTCCAAATGTTCTGTATTCTGAGGGGAAATCTGCTATCTTAGTTATGAGTAGCAGCAGGCGTGGGATTGTCATGAGTCGAAGTCTGATCTGTTATTCTGTAAATTTGTAATTCACAAAATATTGCGCTTCCTTATTGATGAATATGTTGGTTGAGAATGGAGGAAGAACCTCTGTTGTATCAGCCCGGCAGTAGAGCAGCTGTTCTTTGTAACCACTAGAGGGAGAAACTGACGAGGTTATGCTCTGAAACTGTTGCAGGAGGATGACCTCTTCTCACCAAGTGGTGGTTAGAAAACCAAACAATGAATTGGTTTGTTCGGTTGTAACTTTGTTTTTAGGCTGTTGGCCATGTTTCACAAAGGACACTCTCTACATTTGCATTGACCATGCGACGATTGACTCTATTCCAGTGTAACTGATTAACATTACCTTAACACTGCACTTCACCTTTACTGACCTTTGTGTACTTAATGATTGATTTGTGTTCTGTTGGTGCTGCTGCTACTTCTGTCTGCTCTGTATGCACAGGATCTAGCTCTTCTTGAGGTTCCTGCCTCTTTCTGTTTTTGTAAGCTATTTTAAGGCACTGGTCTGAGCACAGTGCTGTCGGTGGCTATTTGTGTTTTGTATTTGTGACAGATCTTTAATTCAAACAACAAAAATACCAATACAGTGCAAATAAATGTTAATAACATGTCTGGCATATTGTTTTTAAATTTATGCAGAAAGTTGAATTTATTTTAATTAATAGTAATAACAGCAATAATTATTTGCTAAATTAGACACTCAGTTCACCTCCAATAATTATTGATTTTTAGCAGTGTTTTGCAGAATGAACTTCCTGCAAGGTATAAATGTCGATGTGCTCTTCAGCTAAAGTTGTTTTTGTTTTTTTCTTTTGGTGGGACACTGATGAACATAGACACTTGGCTACACACATGCTCAGAAAGAACATTTGTATTTCCTAAAAACCTGCCACCAAAGGTGAACTCACAGACATGAGCGCATCTGAACGTGTGCCTTTGAGCGTGTGTGCTAGTACATGTGCATGTGTGCAGTAAATGACCTTGTGATTATGTTCTGACCTTTTTTGGGGCTCTGTGTGTTAGCACCTGCATGCATGTGGGTGCATGCATGCACAAATACGTGCAGGAGTTTGTGTGTGCATGGGGCCCGGCTGTGTTTGCATGTGTGCTTACAAGTCTGTCATCCATCCAGTTCCCAAATCAGACGAGCCCCAAACCCCATCGTCATGCTAGCAGATGGCAGCCTAATGAATCACGAGGTGGCACACTGATAGCCTTTACTACAGCACATGCTGGAACATAACGTTTGACATCACAGTGGCTCAGATAAATATAGGCTGCAGGCAGCGGCCACACGCTGACACCTGGTGCTGGTGCTTTGTTATGTGCACAGTATTTTTAATGACATTCGTGTCAAGGAAAAATTAGGTTTGGTTTGTTTGCGCTTCTCCTGCACAGTGGAAACCACTTTTAGTCGTCTTGTGTTTGTGTGCTTTTAAAGATGTAGCCCTCGGTAAGCCTACTTTTCCAGCATTTCCAGTGAACTTACCTTTCTTTGATGTGTAATAATAATAATATTGCTACTTGAAGTTATTGTTGGAGAAATTAATCCCTTGGTAACGAACATATGTAGGAAACTATAGGAGAAATGGGCAGCCCAGCTCATATGTATGTTAATGTGTGTATGTGTTATTAGTGTGTTTGTGTGTGTGTGTGTTCCGCAGCTGCTTTTTTAACCTCTTGAACTCTGCCGTACCCAACACTGTGTACTTACAAACAAACTCACGTTGTGCCATTTAGTGCTGTTGAAAAAGAAAGTCATTCAAAGTCCTTTTGGAGAAACCAGAGTTTCCAAAGACCTCAAACAGTTTATTCTTTGTGATAAATTGATGATTGATATATTGATTGAAAAATTTAATATTTTAGGTGTAATAAGTTGTTCTTGGCTTGTTTCTTCACCCTCTGAGTATTTTTTTAGGCACAAGTCAACTAGTATTGATCCCCATTTTTTATTTGGCCACATAGAAATTCAGTTCTGGCATGCACTATTAACAACTGTAATATTTGAAGGACCCACAAAAGTGCAGTCAATTGTGTTCTTTTCAAGTAAATGTCCTGATTATACTGTTACAGTGTGGAGTGGAAATTAATCAGTGTCAGCTAGCTTTACAAACAAGCCACACATACTGACAAGCAACAACTCTGACACACAGTGCTGTTCACTAACTTCAAAACAGCTTGTTATCCAGGAATTCTCACCATGCCTCCATGAAGCCAACACATGATATCATGAGGCCCCTTTCCAAATAATGGACTATTAAACCCACAACTGAAGGGTCAGCCACAATTTATGATGTCTTGCTATTTTATGGGTTTTAAGAGATTACCTCGCTACATTGTTTCATCCTGGGCATCCAGTGCTCCACAGCGCGACTGTCTTAAGATGAGATGTGACGATACTGTGCAGAAGCAAACATTTAATGTCTGTCTTTCTTCAAACGTCCACTCTCTTCCACCACGGTGACGCAGATACATGGAACATTATAAAATCCTCTGGTATACTGCCAACCTGTGTGTGTGTGTGTGTTAAAGAGAGCGAGTGTGTCTAACATGGAGCACTGTTCTTAAAAGGTGCTGTTTAAGTATTTTATTCCTCTAACAGCACATGAAAACTATTTTCCTGTCATAAAACTTGTGAAAATGCAGCACGTTGTAAAGTCTTAAACCATAATATCCCTTCTTCCAGCCTGTATCAGGACATTGTTCATCTCAGATGGGATAAATCTTACAGTTTTAAAAATCAGAAGCCTGGTTGCAAGCTATTGGTATTGAAATAATATAAGTTTGAATACAGAGTTAGGAAACTAACCAAACTGGGCGACTGTGCAATATTAATACTCATCATGTCTGGTTTAACTTTATCAGCCCACGAGGGATCTGATTATGATTATGCCCCTGCACAGTCAGTCCCATTAAACCCAAATAGCTATCATTTAACTCACTGTAGCTGTGTCGTTTAATTTATGATCTGTTGTTGCTGAATTCTCCAGAAAGCCATAACCTACAGCACTATTGCAGGTCGGTTTGGTTTGCGGTTATGATTGGCCCTTATTGTGTGCACCTTTTAAGATTTCCTTAAATGGCATTTTTTCCTGACATGCATATCTTATGCAGCCACAGAAACTTTGTGTTATATTAAAATATTATATGAACTACGTTTGGTACAAGTATAATGTTGAAAAATTAAACCATAACATACAAAAACTATAAGCCAATGTTTCACTTAGGGGTAATAAGGCCTTTGTATGCACGGGCTCTGCGAAACATTTAAAAAAATCTGGCCTGTAAAAAGGGGCCTGGTTCATATTAAAGATACTTATTCAGGCTTTGGTATATGGTCACTCATTCTTTTCCTTTTCCATCCTTACCTATAGTTGTGTCTATGCTTGATGCTTGTGAATTCCATGGTGATGAGGCGATGCCATTGATTGATTGGCCCACTTAATTGAACCATGTCAAGCTGCAGTATGTAGCTTAAAGTCCATTTATGGAGATTTTTGATTTGTGTGTGTGTGTGTGTGTGTGTGTGTGTGTGTAGCTGGAGACCAACTGATCATTTATCAAACCCTGTTACGCCTGTCAATCTTTCTTTCTTACTTTCTTACATGCACAGTACACATAGTAATGTGGTTTACAATAGCAGCCAAGCTTGTTGGGAAATCAGTCCTACCCAAGAGTCGGAGTTAAACCGTGGCCACCACAGTAATACTGCCATCTCCAGTTTCTTAAATAAGCAACAACTGGATTGCACTAGCTTCTGCACCACAGGGAAAAGCTTTACAGCAAACAGGCCTTTGAAAAAAAAAGCATATATATATATAACCTGTAAAAAAATTTATTTGTTTGTTCATTGAACACGGTGCACATTAATAAACATTGCTGTAAATGTGCCGGAGTTAGCCAAGAGGCTATTTTTCATCTTTAGTCCCCGGACAGATGTTACAGAGTCACCGTAAAAACTGAATATAATAGAAAATGAAATTGAAATTACAAAGTTGCTGAGGTCATTTATAGACATACAGAACAATTAACAAACTAAGTGCTCTGTGGCCTTCGAGGTCATGGTCACTAACTCAGCCAGGCATGCTAATAATAGTAGCTTACGCTCGAGCTGATAAAAACAGCGTTAAATGCATTCAACTGTTACACTTTTTAGAATATCTTTGCTTTTGGGTAATCAGACAAACAACAGCCATTAAACTCGTCATATACTGAATATCCTCTTGTATTACAGTTCAATGAAAATGACTTCACCATTAGTAGAATCCCAACAGTCCAGTCCTGGTTGCTCAGCTGTGATTGGAGAAAATGTTACTCGTTCCAATGCATACAAAGCTCAGTTCTAGTTTTATAGTACAGTCAGAATATGAAAAATTTTCCCATGAACTTGGTGACAGCGGAGCACCTGCTGTGCTGTCAGACACTAACCCCGCTTCAAGAAGCCGAAGACGCGTTTACTCACGGCTTATTCTGATGAAATCTTACAAAATGTTTTGTACTACAAATCCATTGCAAGGCTTAATCTCGCTCTGGGAACGTAGCCTGTAGATTTGTTACTCCTGACTCATTTTGCTGATCTCAAATATTTCCCGTCTAAGTTTTCATATGAAGCATACAGAAGGTCGACCAGCTAGGGTTTCATATTTACTTTTCACATTTCTGGTCTTCAAAAATACATTGCCCCAGGCCACGGGTGACCTTGCATGCTGGTGCCTAAGCCTGTGTGTGAGTGCATACTGTATATGAGCAAGCATGTGTGTACATCTGTGTGTGTGTGTGTGTGTGTGTGTGTGCGTGCATACATGTTCTTCATTCTCAGCAAGCTGTGTCCCAAGAGCTACTTACTATAATACCTTATCATACTCATCCTGTCATCAATCTCTTTACCTAGCATAGACAAGACATGCTTGACACACACATACGCACATGAATGAATACACACTCCATCTGGAAAGGATAATGGCACTCTTTCTGCAGAGAGAGTGCTGTCCTGCAATTGTATTACAGCTCTGTGTGTGTGTGTGTGTGTGTGAGAGAGAGAGAGAGAGAGAGAAGGGAGGAGTTAAAATTGCTTAAACATTTGGAGAAGGCAGGAATGAATCTGGCTCTGATCCTGCCCCCTTTCTCAGCTCTGACCTCACTCTGAAACTTGTTCCCCCTTCTGTGTGATGTGCACACACACACAAACACACACACACACACACACACAGACACTTGCTCAGTCCCATGCCTATACTCACTGCTCACTGACGTACACACTCAGTTGCTCACATGCACACACACACACACACACACGCATATCTTATACAGCTCCGTGTACATTCTGTGGGGCGCTCAGGAAAAAAACGCATACAGAGCACAGAGCTGCTGTGACAGACCGGAGCAGGGGAGCAAGTTTGCGCCGTGAAAGGAAAGATCTGTTTGTTCTATGATTAAAGGTGTAGCAGCAAGAGGGGAGAGGAGGAAGCAGAGAGAGTAACAGAAGAGGAGCAACTGTGGGAGAGAGAGAGGGGGGAGAGGGCAGCACACATTTAGACCAGGAGCAAAGACAAGGGGGGCCGATTAATGGAGCTCTTCTGGGAGTGATGAAAAGATTCTTTTTTTTTTTTTTTTTTTTTTACAGCCAACAAGGCAGACATACAGGCAGCTTACAAGAGGAATTCACGTCTCGGGAAGAAATACACTCCAAATGTAGATATATCTACAACAGGAAGGCAGATTTTCACCAGCACACAGTAGCATGTATTGATTTGCCCCGGTCATCTTGTCTCTGCGCTGAAGTCACTGGTCCTAGAGCTGGCGGCCAGTCCTGCCAGAGGTAATGAGAACTCCTGGGAAGCCGTGGAGAGCTGGACAGCCCGACAGAGCGAGACAGACGAGGAAACGGGCTGGGTTTCACAGGGATGAGAGGGGCCACATGCTGAGGAGAACCAAGACAGAGAGAACAGCGGAGCGGCCAAGAAGAGGAGGGTGAGGACGAGTTACAGAGAGTAGGCTAAAGAAACATGAGTGTGCCGACGAACTGTGGGTTCTGTTACTCTGTGGAACGGAGTATCACTGTGCGGAGTGGGAACATATGGGGATCACCGTGTGCTGTCAACAGGCCTATTGACATCATACAGAAACGCAGGCGGTAATTAAGAGCTATCTCATTTACTCTCACTCAGTCCTTTTGTCTTTCCTTCTCAGTGTCCTCTTTCATCTCCCTCTCTCTGTCTCACACTCGTACACACTCACACATAGTGTGGCATGTTCATTCAATGCAATATATAAAGTTGGAAACAGATATTTAAGACAGAAGTATCTCTTTTTTGGAGCTTTGACTTCATGAACCTTACCATGAATACAGGATAACATTAGCAGCATCATTAACAATATTAATATTGACCAAAGCAGAGAAAATGTACATTTTACAGTTTGCTCCTGTATGCATGAGTAACTGTATTTTTATCGCGTAGGGAATGTGAACACCTATTTTTAAAAAATCATGTTTGAAATCTGCGTACAGTCTTTCATGAGCTGGAATATTTATATTTTTCTTTTGCCCCTTATTTAATTTATTTATTTTTATAATGTCCCTTACCTGTTGAACCCATGTCTCATCGTATTTTCATGATACAAATGACAGCAATTATCTGTTTACTTGGCAAACCTCTCCCAACTGTTAACACTGAGAATTATGTCGCAGAAAGAGATGTGGATAATTAGAAATGTGTCTTGTATCAAAGTTAGGAAGGAGTTTGGACAAGTTGTATCTGAATATATTATGTAGCGTGGCAAACACCTGTATGAGGTGACAAGTTGTACAGAAGCCGAACTGTAATCTAAAATGTTAGTGGGTGACAAATACAGCAGTAAAACTCTGAACTTTAAATGTTGAGTTTGCCAAAAAAAAATTTTAAATTTACACCTTCAACTTGAATTTCAAAAATAAGGTAAAATATCTGTTAATTAATATTGTCAGCAGCAAACCTCCCTTAGTATCCAGGAAGTACTTGTGGGTAGAGTCAGTCTACAGTGAATAAACATAGATTTCTCCCTGTGGTTTAATTAACGTATCGATTTTTGCTGCCGTATCTTTAGGATTTTTCCTGTGGGTGTCACATCTGCAGTCTGTCACAATATGTGCAATAACCTCGACTGTGTGCACATCCTCGACATCAGCACATGACAAATGTGGTTTGTTCACCACACATCACACAGACCCTTTCTAATTAAAGCATATCTATCTGCCATGTAGTTTGAAAAATTGTGTCCCACACAGAAGTATTCTCACAGGAAAAGTAGCCCATAAGTTTCATAGCTTCACTCATAATCTTCAGTGCCAGTGGGGAGGCTGTGAGGGAAGAATCAGAGATAAAGTCTTGTTGACATTATGGTCCTCTGTCCTCTTTCTCAGGCAGGATCCTTGTTTATCAGATGTAACACAACATTTTTGAGCATGGGGGATTATAAAGGGCAGTTGTCCTTTCCATTTTATTCCCCTCAGGACACATGCCAAGAAACAGAATTGATTTCTTTGCTTAAAAAACAAACAAACAAAAAACTCCCCAGTATCCAAAATCTGAAGGGTATAAAACATAGCATGTCACTGCTTAGATTACATCCACCTGTGTATCAGTTATGTGGGCTGCACCAGTATGAGGACTTTATTTACTCACAGGGGAAACAGCACCAAGGACCAAAGGGGGTTATCGGCCTTACCAGTGTCCCTTTTTATTATATTCAGCAAGGAGAAATGTTTTTGTTAATATAAAATCATTAGCTCCTGTAGCAGTAATGATGAATGATGTGTACGTTTTAAATCTTCAGGCAGGCTGAAGTGGATTTTTTTTTTGTTGTTGTTGTTGTTGTTTTTTTTTATCTCCCTTAACTTCTCTACTTGCCCTGCAGATTTCGCTCTCTTGTTTTCCTCTGTCCTCCTTGCCCCATGTGTCCACTTATCTCTGCTGGTAACAAAGTGACATCCAGAGCGCTGGTGTCGGCACTCAGACGTGTCAAATAGAGCTCCACTTTTATTGAAAAAATATTGTCATGCTTGACTGCATCCTTACAAAGGCGTGAGGAAAGCAGACAAGTTAAACCTGCAGGGTGAGGAAGGCTATAAATCAGCATCTTTTGCCATCAGACGCTGAACCCAGAGCGTTTCATATGTTTGCCTTTGCTGCTTGATTTAAAGCTCAATTATCTCAGTCAACCGCAAAAGACCACAGCCAGATAAAAATAGCCCCTTCTCCTTAGATGAGTATGTGAAAAGGGGATGCATGTTTTTACATGTCTGTGAGCACAACAGGTACGATATGTATTGAATGCATCTGCTGTTAATGCATACCATACTACTTTCTTTTCGGTCTCTGGTGATTGGTGATGGTTTATTTTGCCCGGTGGCAGTTATTTCTCCTTTCAACTTTGAGCTGCAAAGTGAACACCTGCTTTTCCCAAAAGAGAACATTCCCTTCAAAGTCTTGGAACAGGAGGAGCTTAATGGCTTTGATGTGTTACGCTGCTTTGTTTGTCGTTAGAGTTCAATTTAATTAACCTTATATTGACATTTTAAAACATCATTCTACGTTAAAGCCAAAGCCTTTGGTTTCAGCAGTGTGGCACAGTGTAAGATTGGTTGGTTGGTACAGACACAAATCTTGCGCGAATTTGAAGGGATTTTCATGCTGTTCTGTATAACGATAATTATGGCTCCCAAAAGATCAAGCTTCAAAATTGTGGGGATCCTCCAACTTTTAATTTTGCCCCATTGTGACATTCTTGATGAGCTTGTGGGGGAAATGTCTTGGCAGCTAAGGGACCTATTACACTCATATACCCTGCATTAACTTTGGTCTAACCATGGTGTCAAATTTAAATTTGGCCTCAGTTCAAAGGAAAAAAATTCAAAATTATATTATGAGTCATATTTCCAAGTTACTCTGTTTTATTCCTAAATTACTAAATGTATTGTTACTATACCAACATGGGTAAACTTGTTAAACATCATGTTAGCGTTCTTCTTGGAACTATATCGAAACAATTTTTGCATTTAGCTCAAATCTTAGTTTGTTGTTTCACAACAGATCTCAGAACTGTTAGGTTGAAAATTTAATGCCTGTTAATGAGCTCCACTTGCTTGATTTATGTTACTTCTCTTCACCATTTACAGTCTGGTGTGTGTCCACAGCCTGTTGATCTAATTTCCCTCAGGGTTATCTCCAGAGGGCCAAGAATGAAATTAAGTGGTAATGACACACAGCTTTATGGAGATTGTGAGAGCCAAGAAACGGGTGTAAAAATGCTTAAGATTATTTTAAATGGACCTCTGTCGGCAGACACAAGTAGGAACTTTGTTAGATGACTGGGGGCAAGAGAGCGCGATTCATTCCCAGTGTAATTTAATATAAATGAAGGGTCTTACAAAGATGACAGTTTGGCTTGTTGCTTGTGAGTGAGCCAAGTGAGGTTCTGCCTTAGAAGTACATTTCTTAAACACCTAATCCTGTCTCCTGTCAGCATAACCTGGGAGGACAGGAGGGGAAGAGTGGAATCTTCATGTCCCTAATTTATCAAAATCTGCAAGTGTGAATGTTGGATACACTCACATATTTTAGATGCCAAATCCCATCAGGCAGCCTTTTTCTGGTAAATTTGTATACATTAACTCTTGTCATCGAGATAGATACACACCATATCTGTGTGAGGTCAATGTGGCAGGCCAATAAATAAATCCCAGCTCTCAGCCACACTACATGAATCTCCTAATTTGCTGAAGTTATAAAGTCATCCTGTGCCCTCGGTGGACTATAACTCTCACTGATTCTGGCAAAGGAGAGGAGACGTTACAGCCAAAAGGCATTTTGTAGTAATGAATGTGTCTGAAAATGTTTCCAAGTCATTCCTTAAATCATCAGTGTCTTCTAATGGTGGTCTGGCCCACATGGAGCTTCACGGACCTTCATTTATCTGTTTCACAGTAAGAAGGAACAGGTCCGCTGGTGTTGAGTTACAGGCCTCACACATAGACACACACTGTGCTCTTGTGGGATGCGTAGTCGGGCTTGTAACTGTGTATTCATGCATAAACACTTGGAAGACAAAACACAGTCTTTGGGGCTGGGTCATTTGTAACCTTCAGTCAGGTGAATGTTTGCAGTGTTGACAAGAGTGCTTTATTTTTGTAGAATAACAAAACAACTGTGGGCTTGTATTCCTGTGTGTCTGACATCCAGAGTCTCAAAAACCAGGATATATTTTCCCAATACTGAAGCATATAGCAAGAACCTACTTTTACCTTCATGGCACACTCTGACAATATGACATTTATGGATTACATTTTTTTTAAAGAAAGAATACATGGGTGGTTAGATGCAGGCCTGAACATCTAAATGGTTGTTCCTAATCTCAAACTCAATTATGTCATTATTTATTTGATATGTGATTTTGTTCAGTACTATATATCTATTTGGTAAAAAAAAAAAAAAAAATCTACTCATTTTAGAGATTATTGTGGGCTCACTCAGATAGAAACAGCTTTTACATTTTTTGATAGAGAAATATCTCCACTCAAGTCTTACATTAAAGTACCTGAAGTTATCAGCATAACGTCCATGACCTATTGACCTTTTATTTATGGAAGGCAGGCTCAAAGCTTTTGTATGGGAAATACAGCATTTTAAAGTGCTTTTTCACAGCAATGTCCAGCTGTTGTTGACAATTCAGCTAAACCTGAAACAGATTTAACATTGCTGGTTTATCACTGTTGTGTTGTGCTAAATAACTGTGAAAAACAGATCCACACATAAAGAAGATATCAGGTGATGTTATGCTGTTATGACATATCCACCTGTATGATGTTCTTCTAAACTACTGATTCATGGACCTTTACTTTGAAAGCGTCACACTGCTCCAGTTAGGACATTTGCAGACCAGGTCCTGAACTTTTTGGTTCTCCCCTTCAGAGCCACCTTCTCCTCTCATTTCTCTGTTTTCTCTGCTTTGTGACATATTCCTGGAGGGCAGAAATTCTTAGCCGTGTGTCTCTGTGTCTGTGTCTGCAGGTCTCTCCTATGAGTCATTTGAAATCTGTTCTGTCACGATCTCACTCAGATCTATTAAGAGGACTCCTGCCGGTGCTTCCCCACTCTGCTCTCCTTGGTATCAGAGCACCGACACACTTATTTAAGCTATAGTTTATTGTTTACTACTGACCCAGAATTCACTCTCAGTCTCAACTTGTTGGTACGATATATAAAAGACTTGTCATCATTACGTCTTGCTGCCAATGAGGCTAATTACTACACAGCATGATTTGAAAATAAGGAATGCGTTTCCACTGGAGGATCGGTTATCCAAGGCTCATTTCATAGAAGAGGCAAAAGAAATGCAGGATAATTTTCACAATTATAGCTGCACTGAAATTTTGGGAAAGCTTGTTGGAACCAAACTAATCCTAAAGCTAAAAATCTAAGCTTATATTGAGTGTTTAAAGTAGGAAAGTATTTTCTGTTGCTCTCAACCTGTGAGAGTTTGAAAGCACACCTGAAACTAGACTTGTCTCCTTGAACCTGGTTCTGTACCAACCTGCTGTTTATCAGCTGACACCAATCAAATGTCAGAGTTTCTCCTCAGCAGCCACCTACTGCTGTAAAGTGCTTCAGAGGTCAGAAACCACCAGCACAGGTGTCGTCACAGCGATGCGCTGTTTTCCATATGAAGAGGGCTGGTGATTACAGCTGTCAGAGAGAAAATACAGAGACACAGAGAATACTCTTCCCATAAAACAGTAATTGTGCACAGACAGACATACACACATGCACACAACTTTTGTGCTTATTTTTCTGTCTGCTCTTTCTTTTGGCTGTTCTGAGTTCCCAGCAAAATAAACCTCTCTGACTTAATCACAGTGGACAAACCTAAGTACAGTAACACGTACATACTCGTGCACACACACACACACACACACACACACTTGTTTGATTTACAGACCAGCTGCTGTTTTTGAACAGGCCAGTTAAATGGTTTCCAAGCCTCTGTGAGTATATGTGTCACTGGTGAAACTTAACAAAAATAAAAACAAAATAACAACCAAAAGGGTTAAAATAAAAAATAACATCCAGGTTGGCTTTGTAATATCTCCATTAACTTTAAACTACACATTTTTTCCGATGTTTGTCACACATTCAAAATCATCTTTATGAATGAATTGGTTTAAAAGCAAAGACCTACACTGATTTCATCACACAAACTAGAAGTTTGTCTCAACAGTTAAACACTTACTGTCCCCAAACAGCTGACAGAAGACTCTTTTCACACCATTGCCTCCACACAACTTAATAGAAAGGGCTTCATGACTATTGGCTTACTTCATATAATGGTCAGTGATTCGGTGTTCCTGTCATTCTCTTGTCTCAGCTACATCGTCTCACTTTCTTTTATAACCATTGTCATTGCATGATCCAGAACAATGGGCACTTATATCACAGTTACATAATCTTTCTATTCAGCTGTAATTTTTCTTGGGTATGAAATTATACAATCTAGGAGAGGTTATTGTTTGTGGCGCCAATGCGAATGCAATCGCGGCTCAGCTCAACTGTTAATCTTTGTTGCTTTGTTAAATACTTTGAGAGCTGCAGCATTAATGCAGTGGGTGGATGTTTCCTTCATGTTTTTTAACAAGGGGGATTAGCCAGTAACAGAGACAGGAGGGGGCTCAGGACCAAATCTTATTTTTTCCTACATCCTCAAGTCTAAGCAAGATTCGCTGGTTCTGAAATCAGTTAAACTAACAGTTTGAGCTTTTGTGACACACTGTGCAGAGCACACCACCTCTGTTAGGTCGTGGTATGTCCAAATAATTTCATGTCACAGGAAAGGAGAGGAAGGGCAAAACAAACAAACAGGGTGGTTCTCCCTCTGTGTGAGGGGCCACAGAAAAAAACAAAAAAAACAACCAGGCAACTTTCATCCTGGATTCCTGTGTTATGCAGTAATTTGAAATCGCTCCTCTTAAAGTTAGTTGTCTAATGTGGCCAGATTGACCACCTCCACAGTTCATCCACGGTTCACTTTACTCTGTGAGTTGAGCTTCAGGGTGTGGACTCACAGCTGCTGGTGTGAACTTTGTGGTCCCATTAAACCAACCCTAATCCTGGTTTACTTTGATGTTTCATGTGCAGTTGCTGCGCTGATCTGTACAGTCTACATTACAATTCTTAAACCACAGCACCCAAAAAAAAGTTTTTATGCTTTTGTTGCTGTTGCTTTGAAAATCTGTATCTACTTCCGATTTCTTGCGACAGACTCATAGTAACAAAATAGAAATGATCAAAGGAAATTCAGTCCTCTCAAGCGTCACTAGATGAGATCTGTGTTACATGTAATAAATGCTGTCTGCCTTCTTTTAAATATCTCATGAATAAATGGCTGAGGCAGTCCTGCAAGTCGGCTCTGGTGTAACTAATTCTACCTCTGGCTGTGTCACAGCAAAGGCTTGGGAATGATGAATGAAGGTTCAGATGACAGCTTGCCCTGGTTTACAGGCCTATCTCCCCTCTCCCTCTACCTCTCTCTCGCGCTGCCCCGTAGCTCCTGTATTTTAATGCTTCCCAGATGGGATTGACGTTGCCGTGACAGGCGGTGACGCAGGCGGGGTGTCGAGTAACAGGGCCACTGACAGGTTACCATCAATCACACGTCTTACCAGCCAGCCACTTAAATAACAAACTCTGTAACACATCTCTTATTTTATGCTTTTCTTTTCTTTCTTTCTTTTTTTGTAAAAGGCTTTATGATGCCCAGGAATTTTCGTTCCAGTTTGGTTTTTAGACCAGACCAAGTAATCAGGTGTGTGTGTAAGTATGTGTGCGCCTCTATCTGTGTGGTAAGAATGGAGCCTAGTGTGCAAATCCAAAAAGCCAAATTAGGATTGCTCTATTTAATCACATTCTGAAGAGGTAGCAGACTCAATTTAGTTTTCAATGTAACACAATCAATTCCGGTTTCCTCCCACCATCCAAAGACATCATGTTTTGGTTAACTGGTGACTCTAAATTGTCCGTAGGTCTGAGTGTGAGTGGTTGTTGGTCTCTGTCTGTCTCTGTGTGTTGGTCCTGTGAAGGACTGGCGACCTGTCCAGGGTGACCCCGCCCTCACCCACTCAGCTCCGATTGGCTCCAGCACCCCATGGGACCCAGAAATGAATAGGCAGTAGAAGATGAAGATGTAACACAATCAAACCCCAACTCCAACCAAATAGTTTACTTTCTTTTGTAGAGTGCTCTTTCTTCATATGCGCATGTTTAAACAAAGATATCACATTTAAAACAAAACTGGGTTAATGTGCACATAGTCAAATGATAAGTATCAGCAGCTGTTATACTCAGACAAGTTAGTAACAGCTCAGACTAATGAACACATTGTGCGGTTTTATTTACTGCATGATTTGTTAGACTGCCATATGAGGGGGATGCATGCATGCATTGTATAAACTGTCGTATCCGAGACTTTGATTTTATGGGGCAAGCTGGGTCTGAGCTGTCTTTGCTTTAAAGCACATAGTTCCTTGTGGTGTGTCATGGCACAGAAACAGATCACAGAGGTTCATCAGGAATCCTCCTGATCAAGGCTTTGTGACTCCAGGACACCTTAGTGCTATATTTTCTGAGCAGTGAGTCCTCACACTCTTCTAAACATTCATTCATTCATTCACACTCAGACCTATGGACAAGTTAGAGTCACCAATGAACATAAACATGCATGTCTTTGGATGGTGGGATGAAAAAAAGGGGAGGACAGACAAACTCAACACAGAAAGGTCCCAGGCCCAGGATCCACATCTGCGACTTGTCACAGATTCGGCAGTAACCAGTATGCCGCCGTGCTGCCCCTCATTATAATAAAAACCTTTTGTATTTTTAAAATATGTGCCCTACCCAGGTAGCTATCGCACTACCACCCTTGCTTTGACTTTGAAACAGAGGAATAGCATGGGAAACATGAAAAAGTTGAATAAACTAACACACAAAATCATTTTATATCCACTATGTTTAATATCTTCAGTTTTTAACTGATCTTCTGCTACTCTACTGAAGGTTGTTAACCTTAATTAAGCTATTTTAACAAAACAGGCAGCAAATCTACAAATATTTTTGATTGATTTCTGTGTTTCTTTAGTAAACTTTATATAATATTGTAAATAAATTTGGGGTTAAGGTTTTTTTTTTTGGAGAGCCAAAGAGCCAACATAGAATAAAAGCAGTTTACTTTACTGAAGACAAAAAAGTAGACTCAATATTACTTTTCCCCCATATAATCAATCAGCTTTGGGATATTTTGATTATGGTGTTGATGCCCAGCTCTTGCTACCCCACCAAAGCCCAGTAGAGGGCCCTCTCATCAGTGTAACTGAACAGATTTATCCTAGTTCTCCAGAGATCACTTACTTCAACACATCAGCCCTCACTCACCAATAATTTTATCTGGTACATTATTAAACAGTGCCCTCCAACTAAACAGCATCATTTTAAAAAGAAAAGGCAGTTTACTCTTTTTGTTTTTGTCACTGGCTGAGTCTGAGACAAGAAGGAAAATAAAAGGGTGTGAGGGAAGGAGAGAAAAGGTGCGTGGGAGGGTGAGACTGGGTGGCATGTGAAAGAAACAAAGACAATGGAGGCGCTTTTGAAGACTGACCGTCCAAACAGCCACAGAGCTTCTGTGGGAGCTTCCTGTCCGGACGAAGTGCACGCTAAGCCTGAACACTGGCCTTTGACCCTTTAAAAACACAAAATGCCTCAGTTGACATATTTACTATACATTTGCTGAATTCTATGCTTGGAGACAATAGAGGAGTTCAAAAAAACAATGAGACTTTGGTCTCACGTTTCACCACCTTCACTCATCATCATCATCTGCTGTGTTAAAAACCTATTGCTACTATCTGCTACAATTTATCAGCCTAAAATTAAAGCATGTCTTCTCCTAGGTTCATAGTATTTGAATAAATATGTAATTATCAAAGTTTAAGATTCAATTTACATGTAATTACATGTAATTTATTAGACAGACACATTCACATTTTCTAAAATGCAGCAAGCTCACAAAAGCAGGAAACATACATCTGTTACACATATAATACATATCTGATGCATGACACCACCAACAACAAAAAACAGGCTCATAAGTGAATCAACACGTCACAGACACAAGCTAAGGAGAAACTCCTTTTCACAATGACAATATGTGTTGTAGAATTACAGTATTGTTTCAGTTTATTGTTTCTTTGGATCCCCATCAGTTATAGTCTTTGCAACAACTACTCCTGATATTCATGCAACTGTGATTATTATTCATGACATTTAATTGATATAAACCTGAGGAAAAACCTTGCCATTTTACCAAGGGGAATCCCATGAGGCAGACATTGTTGCAAAAAAACATGATTGTGTCTGAGAGTGTAAAAGATAAATACTACAGTGTCATAAGTCAGGAGTCTATGTTTGCTTCCTTGCGCTGAGCTCAGCTGAGTGAGAGAGAAGGAGGAAGAAACTGGATGTGAACTAACAGCAAGGCAAAGATGTGGGAGATATTTTCATCTCTGCTCTAATTTTAGCTCTGCATCACCTTCAAATAGAAACTTCTGCATAAATATTCATGAGTGAAGGGAGGAATCTACTGCTCAGCGATGCAGGAGTAGGGAGTAGACAGGGGAGGGAGGGCATTCTCTATTCTACCTGAAATGCTATTTTTAGCTACATCACGGTCTTTCTCTGCCTATTCCCCATGCACAGCAAGGCTAAATTTAGCTGCACAGAAGACAGAGACAGAAACGTGGTGCAGGATCAAAAATAGAAATGGGCTTATGGTCAGAGCACACAGAAACAGCCGGGGGTGCTGCATCATTAGGAAGACAGCTCGAGATTGATGGAGAAAACAAATAGGAGAGGGTGAGGTATCAAGCCAGGTTTTCTGATAGTGGCTGTGCTGGGAAGTTGCTTGTGCTTACATTTCAAAATGCACATTATAGGTGCACTGGGTGACTGTACAAAAAGGTATCATTTCAGTTGTCAGTATCAGAACTGATCTATCCAAACCACACACTCGTGGTCAGATGCACGTTGGTACAGTTGCTGCACACACCCTGACTGCTCCAGCTGTCCTGTAAGCAGTGCAGTTCAGACCTCAGAGTCCTCAGAACAGGCTGTACTCTCTTTTTGTGAAAACTGGATTTACACCCACTTTGCCTTTGGCCAATTTTACCTCAGCCTTGCTCTCTCTTACCCCGCTCAACTCGATGATGTCCCCACGTCCTTCCAGTGACTCCTCTCCTTGGCTATGCATAGTGCAGTCAGTATGTCTGCATCTGTCACATGAATGGAGGGATGGGGGCTTCTGTTTGGCTGATGTTACGTAATAGTCAGGAACACACCAATGTGTAGCTCTCCTGCAGCATCCTGGGAGAGTAGCAGGAGCGAGCAATGAATGGGATTTGTGTATGCTGTTTCAACTGTGAGGACCTGAATAAAAATCATTTTCACAGTGACTGATCAATCCAGCTCTAATAGATGGACCTGCATAATACTTTGTTCTGACACTCATGCTCCTCAGAGGATGAATTCCAATTATTATGGCGCATTTAGAACTGTTATGCAGGACTCTGGCCTGAAATTTGTCATGTGTCTGTGACAGTAATGATGTTTTGGTATTGTGTTTTATTACTTCCCACACTTATCATGAACAGACATCTCTAACTACCACTTCTGCACAGAAAACTCCAGTTTTTGTTTGTCTTGGGTTTCAGATATTTTTATTTTTTTCCCTGCTGTGTTTATTTGAAAAATATCAAATGACAAGTCCTCACATCTGCCCATCCAAAATCCTCCACGTTCTGCTCATGGTAGTTTTGCCAAAACATGAATATCGACTCTGGAGTTCCTCAGACTGTTTAGAAAGGAAGATGTGTTGCCAAACGGAGCTGCAGGCTGACAGAGTCTCTCCGGGTTTGCATGTCAGCAGAGGGGCTGTGGGAAAATAGAGATGTGGATCAAGGCAGAAACGTGCGCAGAATGTGAAGAAGGGCAGCTCTGTGCCTTTATATGGTGTTTTTCTCCACAGTCGGACTGTGTTTGATTTGGAGGAACTCCCCCTCACCTGAACACTGGCTATTTTTAGACTCACTCTCACATGACCCTACGTCATTACGCTGGTGCTAATTTTATACACACTGTTTGCCCATTCCTTCACCCCACACACACACACACACACAGACCTCCCCTGGATATTCACACTTCACCTGCATCACATTGGCTTTACACCTTTAATGAGGTGCACAATAACAGTTTTTTTCACTGTTTATTTCGAGTATGTTATGTTGGTAATGATGAGTCCAGATATAACTGGAAGTCAGCCATTCCTCCATCAGAACTAGAGGCTATTCACTGTCTGTGGGTCTCAACACCCTTTCATTGTGGTTTCAGTCTAATTTTGGTTTTTCCTTATCACCCATTGTTGAACAAATTTAAATACAGTTCTAATTTTAGGGTACTTTGTCAGATACATCAAATCAGAATGGATAACTCCATTCAAGCATATCATACATGTCATATACTTTTTGTCACCCTCTCAAAATTAGTCAAACTGTGCTCTTATTGTTTTCTTTACTGGTTTATAGTAGTTATGCTTCCTTCTAATTTACGCAATTTCCTGTTCAAGAGATGAAAATGGCAGAAAGTTGTTACCCAGCGATGAAAGCTTGTGATATTTTTAGATGTGGAGTATTGTGCTGTATATTTCCTTTCTCCCTTTCATTGTTACTAGAGCAGCAAGAGTTTTTTAAACATAGTAGAGAGTGGGATTGTACTCCACAGGACATCATAGTAGCAGCTCAAGCTGTAATGACTAGTCAGTCAACATTTCTCTAATAACACTGCTGGTGGCTGTTTTTCTGGATGTTGCTGATGAATTTTAGTTGACTGGTTTGTTTTGCTATGTGTAGAAGCAATTAGCAAGCTGTTGATATTGTTCATCAATGGTCTGCATGGAAAGTTTGCAGGATCTATGGTCAAGCTAGTAGAGATATCTTCACAGGATTCAAAAACAACAATATGTTTGCAGTATTGAATGGATGAATGGATTCATGCTTCTTTAATTTCCTTTCCTCGCTGTGACATAAATCTGCATGTTTATTTTATGTGTAAAATTGGTCATCTAACCTTAATAAATTCTCGCCCCTTCTCACTTTCCCCATAGTTTTGATGTGGAGAATGGATTATCGGTGGGCCGCAGTCCCCTGGACCCCCAGGCCAGCCCGGGCTCTGGTATGGTCATACAGGCCAACTTTCCCCACAGCCAGCGGAGGGAATCCTTCCTCTACCGCTCGGACTCAGACTTTGACCTTTCACCCAAAGGTCCTTCCAGAAACTCCTCCACTGCCAGTGACCTGTAAGTTCATTTCCAACTCAGTAGCCCGTGTTGATACTGTCTTCTGTTCACAACAGAAGACAGTGTAATGCACATTATATCATGGCCTATGGTTGTTGGGTGTTCGGCAGTGTTCGGCAGTGTTTATTACAGACTGTGATCAGAACCATCTATTTCCTCTCTTGAGCCACACAAAATCAGTTTATTTCAACAAATAGTTGGAGACTTTGTTGCCTTAAAATGACCACTTAAACAGTAATCTAATATAACCTCACTCATGCAAAGTTTACATAGTATCACTGTCTCATGGAGTGTGCAAAGAGATTTACTGTATACATCCACTCCTGAATCTAGTTAGTTATAGTCTACAGTGTACAGTTCTAGTCACAAACGTAAGCTCAGAGGTCTCTTTCCTAACCCTGGGAGACCAGTTTAATATTACGCTTGTTGTCGTCTCTGAACTACCCTTTAACAAAAAAAAAAAAAAAATGTCTGTTTATGTATTGACTTTGGACTTAATTTGTACTTGTTTGTAATTTGTACTCTGTCTGTCTTGTCTGTTCGTGCCGTGCACAGATTTAAGGTTTGGCGCATTTGCAAGCTGCAGAAAACAGTTGTGGTCACAACTTCATTTGCAAATTTGAGGGAATGACAGGGCTGCTCAGAAGGGTCAACTTTCTGCTAATTTTGATGCATTTGTTTTTCCAGTATTTAAGTTTCACTTGCTTAAAGCCAGTATTGTAACATGCTGCACATTGCATGTGTCTAAAATATTCAAATTCAGATTTACAGTCCTGAAAGAAACAACAAGCTGCTGTTTTTCCATCATAAAATGTTTGCATGCCAAATCTCCTTCATTGGGATTGCAAACCATTGGAAAGATGGGTCTGCATTTCAAATTTGTTGTTTCATTTTTTTTTACTGTTTTTGTTCAATAATGTCTTCAAACAAGACCTCCCGATCCCCCCAAACACCTTTGGCTTTGTAAAGTAAGCAGTCACAGGTGTCCTCATCGACTCTTACCTATCTGTTTTCAAAGGGAGGAAAGCTTGAAGCATTGGGAGGTCAACTGGTTGTCATCTCGGTGAGAAGAACATGATAAAAGAAAAATTTGATGAAAACACTGACTCTGTCCCCTTGACGCCATCTCCTCTATTCCCTCTTGATGGTTTCATGGCCATTTCCCACCTCCCCCCTGACAAACATGACTAAATATCAAACACCTCACCTGTGACCCTTGTTAGATCCCCCTTTCTCCAGAACACCCAGTCTGTTTGGTTTGTTTTTGCATGTGTTGCTTAATTAAAATCAGCCAAGTATGATAACACTCTGTGGTTTTATTTACGTGTCAGTATTTACCAGCTTATACCTACATCACCCACCCTTCTACCTATTTTAGTCTGTTTCCTCACCAACTTTTTTGTACACAGTGCATGACATGTAATGATGACGTAAGTATTGAATGAGAGCCTTTCATAGACAAATATAATAAGTAATTAGGTCCTTCGGTTGCCTGGTTGCACAGACTGCCTCGGGTTTTTAAAGTGACACATTCTTTTTATTTCTTTCAGTTATACAAAGTTAAGTTCAGGCTTTTTATTTAACATAGGTGCATTTTTTTTAGCAGTCTAGTCAGTGTTTAATGTCTTTGTTTGACCCCTTTTCCTCCTGTGTGTCCGGTTCTGTATTGCAGACACACAGAGGACATGATTGTTACACCATTTGCGCAGGTGAGTTCCATAAAATCTTTCTATTTATCCCTTGGAAAGTATACTCCTTCGTATGCTATCAGAAAATCTGCCAAATACTCAAAAACCAAGTCATTTTCACTTGGAAGTGAGAGATAGCAAGTTTTTTTTGTGAATGATTAATTGTGGATGGTACAAAAGTGGGCCTTCCCGCTCATTCAGAACATCCCCTCAGCATTATGTTAGCCTTACAACAAGATCAGTCGCCCCCTGTTATTGCCTGGCTCTTCTGTTGTATGTGCGTCATACTTGTGCTCACTTTACACCAAGAAAGAAGCAGTAAATCCAATACTGCTGGGTCATGTTGTTTACATTTGCATGCTGGGTGATAAGGCTTGTACATGGTTCAAGTCTGGACACCAGATACTTCTTGAGCTTGCCGAGTCAGTGTTTGGCTGTAGATGGAGCGACAGACGTGACATAGAGAAGCAGCCCTGATGTCATCAAAACATCAGAGAGCAAGAGGGGATGCCTCTGTGTAGTGCGTGTAGTTTCAAGGATGAAAACCTCAGTGTCTAGTTTCAAAAAGTTGTCTTCTGTGATTCATTTTGAGAAGCACTGTATGTCACTCTAAATGAGTTAAGTGACAGCATGTGCATGTTTAAAGCCACCACAGAAGTGGCATTTCTATTTTCTTTACTTTATAAGTTATTTATACATCATGTTTAATCCACTCACACATTCACTCTCCTGTGTTTTTAGGTCCTCGCCAGTCTGAGGACAGTTCGAAGTAATTTTGCCATCATAACTGGCCAGCAAGATCGAACAGCCAGCAAGTGGGTTTTCAGACAGTGATCTTTGCAT
The DNA here is from genome assembly GCF_900963305.1 of Echeneis naucrates. Classification (NCBI taxonomy): domain Eukaryota; kingdom Metazoa; phylum Chordata; class Actinopteri; order Carangiformes; family Echeneidae; genus Echeneis; species Echeneis naucrates. The sequence goes on from NC_042527.1 coordinate 8,775,020, forward strand.
CTTGACTAAACTCATCTCACCATCACACCTGTATGATTATATATAACATTTTGAATTGTTTACTGTGGATGATTTCTGTCTGCAGGACGCGATCCTCAGGCAGCAACCCGCCATCCATGTGCAAAACCAGCCTCGCAGGTTGGTGCCGGTATTAAGGATCGGTTATTCACTGATATATATCTGATAGTCAGCATTGTTTAGAAACACAAAAAAGGATATTTCATGATTAACTTTGTGGGGTTTGTTGTGACATGTCACAAGAGTTAAAGTGAGAAGGAGGAAAGTATTTCTCCATAATTTATTTAAATATCTGCCAACAATGTCTTAAGTATTATATAAAAAATATATATAGTCATGTAAATTACCTAAACCTTTAATAACACACAGTACTCAGAGTGATTGTACTTACTTTATGTTATATTATTGTATCCCTTAGTTATATATTTATAAACAGATCTAAAATAAACACTGGCTTCACAGGCTGATTTGAGTTCCAGTTATCTCATTTTAAAGTTCAGTATGTGAATGCTGTCTAACAGCAGAACCCATCCCATAATGCTGTCATGTGTTTCTCTGGCACAGAGGAGCCTCACCAGCAGCTGGCCATAGAGACTCTAGATGAGCTCGACTGGTGTCTGGAACAATTGGAGACGCTGAAAACTCGGCACTCTGTCAGTGAGATGGCTTCAAACAAGGTACGATAACATAGTACGTAACACTACAACACAGACACACACTGAGGCAGGACACAGACAGCCCACACACGCCCATCAAAATCAGTTCAGTCCAAGGTGATAGTGCACTCCCTCTAATCTGCACTGTACAATGTGACCACCCCCTGAAGGAGGGTTAGTAGTAGTCATGTGCATCTTGGTGCCATTTTTAAGATAGTCAGATTCAGCATTGGTCAACATGGAACAGCAGATGAGCCTGAACTCGCTGTGGTTAAACCTGATGCAGGAAAAAACGTATTAGTAGGTTAGCTGTTCTTGTTTTCGCAACCGTTGCTTCTGTTGAAGTCATTTAATTGAGGTGAGTTTTCCCTTTTTGAAATATATCGCAGTATTTATTAGAACAAATAATAAATAACAAATAACATTTTCAGCAGTTTTTCATCAAAAGATGTCACTCTGTGGCAGCACAAAGTTTTCTGCCCAAATTAGAATGGTCTCCCAGTATGACACTAAGCCTGGGAATCATGTGTAGTATTTCGTAAGTGCAGTTCACTTTCACCAATCCCTAAACAAATCCCAAAGCTCACAAATACAGAAAATCCATCTTTAAACTATGAATAGACTGCTGTGAGCAGATGGAAGAGAGGCTTATTCCATGAATGAGCGGGATACCTTAAGCCATCCATATAGAAGCTAGACCTACAGAAACCCCTCCCCCCGCTCGTGCAGAAAAATGTGAATGAGGTATTGGAAGCTGAAGATGAAACGGCAATCCCCCACCCCATCCATCCTTACTCCATGTATCCTTCTCCTCTCCTCCTTTTTCAGATGAGCACCCGGTGCTCATGTGATTCCCTGATTAGCCCACCCACACAACACACACGTGCTCCCTATACTAACACACACAGACTCTTCCTCACGTCACATACGTGTACATTGTCCGCTTTGATGTGTATATATACTATTACACATGCCACACTGTCACGTGGCGGCAGCAATTTTGTGTGCGGCAAGACCCTCGCCATCCACACATACACACATCACCACCACACCCAACCCCCCTTATTGCTGCAGATCAGTCAATGAGAGGCTTGAGTCAGAGGGGAAGAATTATCTACGCTGGCACTTGGGAACAAAGGGATATATATTGGCGGCTGGGGCAAACATTGCCTCTGCATTACTGATTAATCTCTGGTTTCAACTATATAAACTGGTAAAGTGAAATGATGGGTCAAGCAAAGACAGCTATAGAGATAGATACTTTATTATCCTGAGGGAAATTCAACAAACTTTGGAAGTTTAAAAATAAATAGACTGTAATGTGCCACTTCAGTCTATTTTTTTTTCTTGTTTCCACACATTAACATATTGTTTTTATATTACAGTAAGTAAACTTTGAGCATATTTCTGTCCCACAGTCCTGATAATGGTCAACACAGCTACATCTCTAGCGTACAGACTGTTCTGTTTTTATTTTTGGAAACATGAATGAAAGCCCCCGACCCATCCATTCAGAGCTTTTTTTCCCTCATATCTTGTTCAAACTTGGTGCACATGGTGCCTCACACAACCTCTGCCTCCAACATGCTCGGCCCCACCCACTTTGTACATCCAGCTACCAATGAGGAGCCTCCATCTCTGCCGGCCTCTGCTGCAGCAGGCACTGGATTGGCTGCTATTTTTAGGCCCGGCGCGGAGGGGGGCGGGGTTTAGAGTACCTCGTTCTCCCTGTGTTTACACACACAGGAGCAGGCAGTCACTGAGTGAATGAGGGAGAGTCAGGGGGGAGTGAGGGAGTGTGGCTGCTTTGCCTTGCATCCTCACATCCCGCAGCCTTCCTGCAGCCTTCCACAGCTATGCTTCCCCTGTCCAGTTCTTCCATGGACCTGCTGGACACCCTCCTCTTCCATCCATCCACACACTGAGTAGACTTGCTGCCTGTGTTGGATTTTTGCTCATGCAAGCACAGTGCATGGGTACAAACTGTCCCTGCTGCATCTCCCTCCAGCAGACAGCGTCACAGAACAAGAAAAGTCTGGCTCGCTTCCTTACTTTTATTTTTTGCTCCCCTGCTTGATTTGGTGCTGAAATGCCAGAATTGAGCTATTTCATCTCTGTGTCGTGGATGTTCTTTCAGGTAAGGAGAGGAGAGGGATGAGCTGGTGGGGGAGGGGATGGTGGTGGTGAGGCTGCAGGCTCACATGTTGCTCCTTTTGTGATGAGACTGTACAAGTGAACAACTTGTGGATCAGATGTTCTGAGGCTCCTTTTAAATCAGGGGATAGTTGACGTGTAACCTACTTGTGAGGAAAGTCAAGTGGATCTTTTCCCTGTCCACTCATCAGCTCCTGTGTGACACTAGCAGTTGCAGCACTTCTTCATAGAGCCATACTGGGCACATTAGTCCATCAGTGTGTTTGCTCTCCAGAGCTGATGGTTGTCTGAGTTTAAATGACTCTCAGGTGACGAGAAACTGCAAGACACTTTTGCCAAAGAAAAAGAAACTCTCTGAGATCTATTAACTTCAATTTTCAGCGTATTTGGTGAGGCCCATGGATGCTTTTGTGTGTATGGGCATGTGTTTGTGTGTTCATGTGTGTGTGTGTGTGTTTATGTCCCCAGTTCAAGAGGATGCTGAACCGAGAGCTCACCCAGCTGTCAGAAACTAGTCGTTCAGGGAACCAGGTGTCTGAGTTCATCTCAAGTACCTTCCTTGGTAAAACATTGCTTGTACATGAACATATACAGTAAAAAACTGCTGAAAATATGATGCAACGCCTTATGCAGCTTTTTATCTGTAACTAGTTTAATTGTTTCCATTTGACAGAGAAGCAACATGACATGGACATCATGTCTCCTCCCACTAAGGAAAAGGACAAGAAGAAGCGTCCCATGTCCCAGATCAGTGGTGTGAAGAAAGCCACCCATAGCCCCACCCTTGCCCCCTCCACCATCCCTCGCTTTGGGGTCAGCGTCAGCCAGGAAGGGCTCCTAGCAAAGGTACCAGGATGAGTTCAACACCACATCAATGCAACAGATTGTTCTCACCTGTACTGTATGCTGTTATGATATAATATAATGATATGCGTTGTTCATTGCAGGAGTTGGAGGACATAAACAGATGGGGCATTGATATCTTTAAGGTTTCTGAGTATTCTGGCAGCCGCCCACTGACGGTGACCATGTACACCATCTTCCAGGTAATACATCTCAAAATCCTATGGTCCGTTTTCTGCACCAACTCACACTTGCTTAGGTAAATAAATCAATATGAGAGTAAATGAATGAATGAAATAATGATGCAACAGAGGCATTTCGATAAATGATTGATCTTTCACCTGACCTCTGACTGTGATCTCTGTCCCATCACTGTAGGAGCGTGAGTTGCTCAAGTCTTTTAAGATTCCTGCAGACACTTTTATTACTTTCATGATGACTTTGGAGGATCATTACCATGCTGATGTGGCTTACCACAACAACATCCATGCTGCCGATGTGGTCCAGTCCACACACGTCTTATTGTCCACGCCTGCTCTGGAGGTAGTTCATCCAACAGAAAGAGCAGAAAAAAGCTTTCCTTGCACCACACATGTATTGACTCCTCCTTTTCCTTCTTCTGTTTTTTTTTACCAAGGCTGTATTTACTGATCTGGAGATCCTTGCTGCTCTGTTTGCCAGTGCCATCCATGACGTTGATCACCCTGGAGTTTCCAATCAGTTTCTCATCAACACCAGTGAGTTTGCGAGGTTCTGCTGGGACCTGATGTGTGTGTGTGCAGGTGCTGAGTGTATTCAACACAAGGATAAGGCAGCTCTAAACATGTATCTATGTGTAATCTGACAGTTGGCTATTTTGCTTTCCCCTAGGTAAGCTTTGTTTTTCCTTTTCACCCTCAGACTCTGAGCTGGCCCTGATGTACAACGATTCTTCGGTGCTGGAGAATCACCACCTGGCTGTAGGCTTTAAGCTTCTGCAGGAGGACAACTGTGACATCTTTCAGAACCTCAGCAAAAAACAAAGGCAGTCCTTGCGCAAAATGGTCATCG